>NW_012107585.1:990385-1061641 GCF_000951045.1 Mandrillus leucophaeus
TGGTGGTGTGTGCCTGTAATCCCAGTTACTCCAGAGGCTGAGGCAGGAGAATCACTAGAACCCTGGAGGCAGAGGCTGCAGTGAGCCAACACTGCATTACAGCCTGGGCGACAAAGCAAGATTCTGTCTCAAAAAAAAGGGTGGGGGGGTAAGGGGAGGAAAGGAAGAAAGAGGAAAAACAGACTAACTGCAGGGAATGAAACAGTATCGCTTGCTGCACAGCTGCAATTCTCTTTTTAGGAAAAATTAAAACTAATAATATTTGAAAACTATAAGTCTGATTTACTACTGATAACACCAGGCATAAAGAGAAGAATCTTTGATCACTCGATAGAAGGAAAATGAGTGAAGGGGCACAATTATCTTCAACTAGAAAAAGCCAACAGCACTGTTCAAAAAAAAAGAGAACCAATTTCACCAGAGTTTGTTTTCTTTTTACTATGTGAGCAGACTTGACTTTAAAATTTCCGAACTGTACCCACAAAACAGAGTACTTTATCTTGCAACACTTTCCCTGCTAGTCAACATTGCCTAAAACTCCAATATTGAGTTTTCTTCTACCTGTAGGACTGTTAACGTAAGTAAGAGGAGAAACAGGAATTGCTAACAATCTGGAAACTGCCTGTGCCTGAAGAAGAGCTCAATCCAGCATGAAGGTAGACCAGGCTGGTACTGTAACTCTTGGTTCTGCTCAGAAGCTGGTCTTAACCGGCTCTAGGACCATGGTAACTCATGTGAGGCCTCCAGATACAGGCAGACAGGCCCCTGAGGCCACAGTTCACCCCGTCTGACAAACAATATTTTCCAAAGACAGCTCACAATAGATCCCATATTACATGCCTTTTCTTACAGAGCAACACTATCAGTCTTCCTATCAAGTGGTAGGATCAATATTCCCTCCCCTGGATCTCGGTAGCTCTTTGTAACTGCCCCAACAAACAAAATATGGACGAAGTGACTGTACGTTAGTCTCCAAGTCCAGAGTGTAAGAAACTGATAGTTCTCCACATCTGCACTCAGGAAGATCACTTTTGGAGCGCAACCACCCTGCTGTGAGGAAACCAAGTCCACACGGAGCAGCCCCGTGTGGTTCTTCTGGCCAACTGTCTCAGCTGACATCCCAGCCAAAAACCAGCATCAACCACCAGCTATGCGAATAAAAACACCTTCCGAGGCAATCAGGCCCAAGTCTGATCGAAAGACTGCAGTCTTGGAGTCTTTCCAGTGGAGTCCTCAGACATCCTAGAGCAAAAACTATTGGTCCCTACTATGCCCTAAGTTCTGACCCCCACAGTCCATAGGCATAATAAAATAAACTGTTTTTTGCTACTGAGTTTTGATATTAGACGATACACACCCAGTGCAACCACTGTCCCAGGCAGAATAGATTCATAACTCATTCACAAAAACAAAATTATAGTACTTCACACTAGTTCTGCAGTAACATAATCTGGATGATTATTGTTGGATGATAAATCATTAAGGTAGAAGTAGTATACTGAGACATGAACTAAATTTCAAAGGTAACCAACTTCATTTTAGTAAGCACATTATGAACAAAGATACAGATTCAGTGAAATGAAATGCTGAATTTATAATTTATATTACATATTAATAAGAACATTTTTATGAGAACCCTTGTGATATAATAGGGTACTAGGATGGTCTCAGCGCTGAAGCAAACTGGCTATGTGGCTAAATTTTAATTCACGTATCTCTTCATTCAGCAAGTGAATGGATATGATATCTTAGGCACTATTTTAGGGGCTGAAAATTCAGCAGTGAACAGATTTTTCATAAAACTTTCATTTTAGTTGAGAGAGGCAGAGAGTAGTAATTTTACTTATATAAAATTATTCAAACCCATGTTAAATGCAAACTAAGTCTTTTACCTTATTTACCTAAAAGACAACATGTCTTTTAACCCATGTTAAAAGACAGTAAGACACGATGGAAGGAAGGTCAATGAAAGTAGGATTCATATGCTACTTACGATGATACGGCAGTTTTAAAACAAGACCCCAAGTGTCTGACACTCCTCCCATTGAGAGGTAGGGCCTATATTTCTTTCCTTTAAAAAATGAGATTTATAGTTGCTTCAAGGAAAGAGTAGGATGAAAGTGACACCATGTGGCCGGGCACAGTGGCTCACACCTGTAATCCCAGCACTTTGGGAGGTTGAGGCGGGCGGATCACAAGGTCAGGAGATGGAGACCATCCTGGCTAACATGGTGAAACCCCGTCTCTACTAAAAATACAAAAAATTATACGGGCATGGTGGCACGTGCCTGTAGTCCCAGCTACTCCAGGGGCTGAGATAGGAGAATCACTTGAGCCCGAGAGGTGGAGGTTGCAGTGAGCTGAGATGGTGCCACTGTACTCCAGCCTAGGCAACAGAGCGAGACCCCATCTCAAACAAACAAAAAAGCAAGTGACAACACAGTTTCTGTGAGTAGGTTAGAAAAGCCATGCAAGCTTCCACCTCACTCGGTGGAACACTCACTTTGAAAGTCCTGAGGTAATAAATCTAACTCCTCTGAGGCCACTATGCTGAAAGGAAGCCTAAGTTACATGGAAAGGTTACTTGTAGGGACTCCAGTCAACAATCCCAGCTCATCCCTGCCTTCACATGAGTCAGATACATGAATAAAAAGGCCTCCAGATGATCCTGGCACCCAGCCTTTCAATTATACTAGTTTTGCCAGCTGAAGGTCAAGACATAAGAGTGCTGAAACAAACCATATCTATTATGCTCTTTCCAAATTCTTGCCCTAAAGAACCTGTGAACATAATGAAATGGTTGCCATTTTATGCCACCAAATTTGGGATGGTTTGTTACACAGCAATGGAAAACTGGAGCAAATCGTAAGATCACACTATAATATAAGGAAGTAGTATTTGTTCTGAGACCTAATGCTATCAAAGAGCCAGGCTCATGAGATGAAGGAATAGCTATTCAAACAGGGAGAGGAGCAAGTACACGTCCCTAAAGCAGGAAGGAGCTTTGTGGTATAAGTCAATTAGATACATAAGGCTAGCTGATCAGTTTTGTGACACTTGATGAGTTATCCAGAATTTATGTTCAGTATACACAGAAGCCACTGTGCTGCTTCAAGTGGGGCTGTTTTTCAAAGATTCTTTTTTTTTTTTTTTTTGAGACACACTCTCACTCTGTCGCCCAGGCTGGAGGGTAGTGGCACAATCTCGGCTCACTGCAACCTCCGCCTCTGCGTTCAAGCAATTCTTTACCTCAGCCTCCTGAGTAGCTGGGTTTACAGGCCCCACCACTATGTCTGGCTAATTTTTATATTTTATTAGGGATGGGGTTTTACCATCTTGGCCAAGCTGGTCTTGAATTCCTGACCTCGTGATCCACCTGCCTCAGCCTCCCAAAGTGCGGGGATTATAGGCGTGAGCCACTGCACCCGGCCTCAAAGATTCTTTTGGCTGTTGTGTGTCTCTTGATGTTTAATGAGGAAACTGAATTAAGTGCTATGGTCCCTTCATATCTACCATGCAAGTAAGTGTTTCTCAAATTTGGGCTCTAGAAAATCCTTAAGATTAAAATTAATGCTTAATTGTGCTCATCAGAATGATCTTTTCATAACTGAGTATCACTACACAATCTCAATGCCTGTGTGTGTATGTATAGTTCTCACTCAAAGGCTAATGAGAAAAGAACACAGACCAAAAAATATGTGTGTATGAGAGAGAGGGAGAGAGAGAGAAAGAATGATGCACTCGCACCAAATGAAGCTACAGTAAGTTATGCTAAAGTGTTACAGCATTTCAAACAGGAGGAAACGGTGGAAGACTTGAGTCATCACACCATCCACAGAACAGGCAAGCCAAAATTTAACAGATTTGTTTCTAAGAAGACACTACCAAATTTTTGCTATGAACAGAAACCTGCATTCAAGTAAACATCAGGTGGCATTTAATATTATATTAATCTGTATTTTTATCAGTTATGCAGTTTTGATTGTATTTAACCTATAAAACGGTTTCATTATTATAATCATATAATAGCTAGAAGCACAGTGGTATCCAAAAGCCTCTAAAGTCATAATATAATCAAGTGTTTACATTAATAAGAGTGAACATAAATTGGTGACCTTCGCAACATAGTAACACATATTACAAGCACATTTTCATGAACATTTGATTTTCCTGAATAAACTTGAGATCCTAGCTGAACCATACCAATTATTTAAAGTTAACATAAACAGAAGACAATTGAGGTAAATCATCAGTAAACATTTAAAAACCAAAAATAAGTTATTTTGAAATAATTCTGTGTTGGAATAGTCTTCTCCTTCTAACTTTGTCTTTACACGGCTAAACCTTTTTCATTCTTCATTCCCTGTATGAACATCTCAGGCCACTGCAGCCCAAATTTTCAGCATCTCTAAACTCCCAGATACTGTCTATGCCATTCCTACACCTGCTGCTTGACACTGTTAGCTATTTTATGCATCCTTTTTGTTGCCAAGATGAATGATGATGTGATGATAATGGAAGTAGTGGCGGTGGCATGATAAAGATGAGGACAACAATGGCAACAGCTATCAATTACTCAGTGATAATTTATGTTCCAACCACATAATTCTCTTATGAGGTAGATAAATATAATCTCCACTTTACAGATACAGAAATCAAGTAACAGGAATTATGTAATTTTCTCAAGGCCAAAAAGATAACAAATGAATGAGCTAGAAATAGAAAACTCTGGTCTCTTTTCTAACACTAGTATTAAAAAAAAGTATGGGCCTTTGAAATCGTAGGGGGTTTCAGAATCACAGAGGGTGTGAAGGCTGGATAAAAATTATGAGGTACTCCAAATGACATTAAAATCCCAGGGAAACAGGCTTTGGAATTTATTAACAAGCTTTCCATGTATATTCTTATATTGAAGATTAAGCAGTAGACTGCACCCAGTGTTATTTTGCCAGCATCTAGACTATGGCATTTCTGAGAACATAGACAACTTGTATAAACTTGTCTAAAAAATACGGTATTGTACGTTCGAAACAGTAAGAGCTCAATAAATGCTTATTATTTTTATACCTTTACACTGACTTGGTTTTTTTTTTTTTTTTTTTTTTTGGAGATGGAGTTTCACTCTTGTTGCACAGGCTGGAGTGCAATGGTGCGATCTCAGGTCACTACAACCTCCGCCCCCCGGGATCAAGCAATTCTCCTGCCTCAGCCTCCCAAGTAGCTGGGATTACAGGCGCCTGCTACCACACCTGGCTAATTTTGTATTTTTAGTAGAGATGGGGTTTCACCATGTTGGTCAGGTGGGTCTTGAACTCCTGACCTCAGGCAATCCGCCCGCCTCAGCCTCCCAAAGTGCTGGGATTGCAGGCATGAGCCACCTCGCCCGGCCTGATATAAATTTTTAAAACCCATTATTTAAATTATATATTTGTTAAAATCTAGCAGGATCTAAATATTCTACAAAATAAATTTTATAAAACATAGCACTATTCTTTAGGTATTTAAAGCCTAGACTTAGGAGAAAAAAAATTGTAATTTCAATAATTTTCAAGGACTTTTTACATATCAGGGTTTGTGGTTGTTAGGTACAGAGACTGGAGTACAGGACAGGGAAGGGTGGTAGTAACATTGAAGCTGTAAAGAAAGTGAAAGAACTGAAAACCTCTTGGGTGGTCCCTGGAATTCTCTCAAATGTTCTTTTCTGCAAGCGAAGCAGAGGCCAAGCTGGAATGCTCACAAAGCTACAGCGTCTTTTTATGGGTTCCATCTAGCTCTAGAGTTTTATGATTCAGTAAGGTGGGTGGTAAATTAAGCTACTGCTGTCTTCCCACAGAGTTGTTTGTGGCCATCAGGACAAATCTGGGGAAGCTCAATTAACACATGTCTGACCTTGGTCAAGTCATAATTCCTCAAAAAACATCTGCAATATTGTGACCTACCAGAAAATTCTAAGCAAATGTTCGTCATTGACAGTGAAAGGTGTGAACACTTTATTCTGCAGCATCTTTTGTTTCATTTTGTTTAACCAATCATTCTAAGCCAGTAAAGTTCAAGGTGTTTTAAGATAACTAATATCTCTGATTTAGGATGTTCTCTTTAGTATTCAAGAAGAAAGGAAGAAAACAGTGATTTCAAATCAAGCCACCCTTAAGTGCCTATTTGACTAGTAACTGCTGAAATTCAGGGTGATTCGCACATTTGGTTAATGAAGGACACCACAAAACGTAACATGGTTGAGACAGATTTCTCGAATTTCTGAATCCACAATGATTACCACCTTTGTTTTAATAAAAGTGGTCAAGAAGAGACTGAACTGTAGATGAGACACTGAGCTTTCACCAGAAAAACATAAATACACTTATATGCCAGGCCCTCACACTGCTAAGCTAAGACCCCCTGAATCAAGAATATCACAGAGCATGCTCCTCAAATCTTAACTATCCCAACATTTCAAGGTTTGAAAAAAGTAAACTTTATACAGTATCCTATATGTTACTGTTGCATAAACTAAAAGATAAAACACATGGCAATTCAATGATGATTGATGAAAACTTTAAAGGTTTGCTAAATTACACTCACCAGGACAACAATGCATTATAATGCAGATTCTTCTTTTTTCAAAGAAGGGTATCACATTCTCTAGAGAAAATATTGCCTTTCAGAGGGGTCAGTAATATAACCCCACCAAGTGATCCTATTTCAAAATTGAAAAGTTTTGTCACCTAACATCGAACCTTTAAAAATGTTTTGTTACACATACTTTCATTTAAGAAAAAGGATAAATGACCCTCTTACAGTTACCATAAAATATTATTTTTAAAAATATCTTCACAATCTGATTTTAAACTCTTTAAGGGTAGAGAATATGTCTTTTATCTCGTTTCATATAGTACCTAGCAACAGGTATTAACAATATGCTTGCTGAGTGTGCTTTAAATATTTGCTGGATAGGCCGCACATGGTTGCTCACGCCTGTAATGCCACTACTTTGGGAGACCAAGGCAGGTGGATCACCTCAGGTCAGGAGTTCGAATTAGTCCGGCCAATACAGTGAAACCCCATCTCTACTAAAAATACAAAACTTAGCCAGGCGTGGCGGCGCACACCTATAATCCCAGCTTCTCAGGAGGCTGAGGCTGGAGAATCGCTTCAACCAGGGAGGCAAAGGTTGCAGTGAGCTGAGATTGTGCCACTGCACTCCAGCCTGGGCAACAAAACAAAACCTCCAACTCAAAAAGAAAAAAAAAAAAATTGTTGAATAAATAGATGAATGCCAACTAATACAGTTTCCAAAGGCAGACAGGACCTTTAAAACAATTTTAAGAATATACTTTCTTTTTATAACTCACCTAGGAACAAAATTATCACAATGAAAAATTTGCATAAAGTGAGCAAAAACATACTCCCTCCCCTTTCCCAGTGTGCTCTATTCTCATTATCCTGTTTTTCTTCCAGAGCATTTACCACCATCTAACATACTTAATATTTACGCGTGATTATTGTCTATCTCCTCACCCCATCCCCAATTAGAGTGTAAGCTTAATGAAAGTAAAGATTTGCCTGTTTTGTTTCAAGGTTATATCCTAAGTACACAAAATGTGTGTCCTGGGATACATTAAACATTCAATGACTATTGAATCTATCTTCAGGATTCTTTACCAGTGTTACTGTTTGTTCTAAAAGTATTTTTAGAGCTCTAGTTACACAGTGACAAATGAGGATGTTTTACAGACATGTACATATTCTGTGTACACACACACACACATACAGATACAAACAAAAATTATTTCATCTCTCATGAAATGTTGCTATCTTTAAGGTGTAATAAGGTGTAAACAGAGCAGCTACCAGGAAAGGAATATGTTAGAGAAAGCAAATCACATCCAAGTCTAACCACAAAAAGGACCCAGAAAAGTAGATAATTACTAAAACTGGTTTAAAAACAAAACTTTCAACAACAATCAGTCATCCCTAAAGTTAAATCTCTCTGAAGCAGAAACTGATTCAGCATCGACTTACAAATCACCGCATTACTAACATCAGATCTTGCAACAACTGAAGTTATCTTAGGGAGGCTTCCAACTAAAGTCCATCCTATTCTGTAGGAAAAGTGGCTGAAATGATAGTCATCACATTTAATCTCATTAATTTTTAAATACTTAACTGCTTTGTTAGACTATAAATTCCTTGTCCAAAGGGGCAGCTATATCTGTTGTGCTGTTTGTTTCCTTCAACTGCTAATTATTTCATTATTTGTTTAAATGTGTGGATTTTTAAAAATCTGTCTCTAATCATGAGAGCAGAGACACACACAGTGCTGAGCACAACAAATAAATATGTGTTGAACTGAATTCAACACAGAGATCAAGATGCCAATAAAATTAACCTTCAATCCACAACCTTATGGCAAGGCAATTCAGTTATCATATTAAATATCCATACAAGGTACCTAATATGAAGGCAATTAGATAAGCAACAATTAATCTGTTAGCATTCTGTATTCAAACCAATATTAAAGCTATGTATAACTAGTTATTGTAATTACATAAATGAAGGGCTACAAACATTAGGTGGCAGCAGCAGTACACTGTATCATCATCCTGAAACTGATTTTTTTCATATATAGAAATCTGACGCAGAAATAGGGTTACACAAATAGCTTCACATATAAAATATACAAAAGGAACTAAAACCACAGTAACAAAATATGCAAATACAATTATTCTTTACATCCAGATTTTTAAATTATTATTTCTATAAATAAGATAATTGAGCAGTGTAAAAGTGTTGGCAGTTTTCTATATATGTATTGAAATTTCTGCTTTATCCTAACTCTCTGACAGTCTACATCCAAGTTGCCAGCTCCACCTTCGAAATGGTATCTAGAACGTGAGTACTTCTCACCACCCTCACCACAGGGACTCTGGTGGAAGCCGTCCCCATCATCAACCTGGATCATGACAATAGACTCCTGTGGGATCTCTGCTTCTGTTCTGGCTCTCCCCAACCCAGTGTCTTCTCCATGTGGAAGCTAGAGGAATCCTTTAAAATGGTTAAGTTAGCTCACTCGCGAGCTAACTGGGTCTGCTCAGAAGCCTTCAATGGCTTCTCAACTCCAAGAGAGTTCTACTCTGGTCTTTGGCACCCTTCATAAATTGTCCCCCACACCCTACCCCAGCTTCACGCCCACTACTCTTCCCCTTGCTCATACCACTTGAGCCACACTGGTCCTTCATCAGACCAATTACACTCAACCCGATGACCTTTGTATTTGCTGTTCTCTCTCCCTGAAATGCTCTTCTGACAGATATCCATCCCCATACCTCTTTTAGGTCTCACCTCATATGCCACCCAGTCAGACTTTCTCTGACCACCCTACTTAAAATAGCAACCATCCTCCTTCACTGCTTCATTTTTCTCCATGTCACTAATCAGCATCGGGTATATTTTGTGTGTTTATTTCTTTACTATCTTCTCTACCAAAGCTAAAAATCCACAGGAACCAAGATTTTAGTCTGTTTTCTTCACTATTTTATTCTCAAAGCCTTAAACAGTGCCTGGTAAATAGTAGCACACAAATACTTGTGAACAAATAATTTCTCTCATCAAATAAGCATATAGCAATAGTTCTATAGCTGTTCCCTGTTTTGACATTAAAAGCCAGACTTAGTGGCTCACACCTGTAATCCTAGCACTTTGGGAGGCCGAAGCGGGTGGATCACCTGAGGACAGGAGTTCGAGACCAGCCTGGCCAACACAGTGAAACCCCATCTCTACTAAAAATACAAAACTTAGCTGGGCATAGTGGTGCATACCTGTAATCCCAGCTACTCAGGAGGTTGAAGCAGGAGAATCACTTGAACCAGGGTGGCAGAGGTTGCAGCAGGCCAATATCGTGCCACTGCACTCCAGCCTGGGCGACAGAGTGAGACCCAGTCTCCAAAGAAAAAAAAAAGTTCACTTTATTTATTACTAAGTTCAAGTATGCACAATTGATGTATGTGTGCATAAAAATAAAGTGACACTTTTATATTACATACAATTTAAAAGCAATGTTAAGTCAAATTTGTTAAATTGACCATTATAATATGATGGAACTATATGTTTAAAATTTAAAACTATTCTTACAGTGTACTTAACTATTAGAACACCAAGCAACCAAGCTCTTCCTTATATTCAAATCAAATAGGTGAACTCAAAATTGACTTTTATCTTATCTACTGACAAGATTTGTGGGCTCAGGCTCTGTTGGCTTCAGAAAGAAAGAATTACAGGTTTGCTCTCAGCCAAATGACTCTATAATTGGTGTTGATTGCTTAATTCTGAACTACATCAGTAGCTAACCACTGATTATGAAATGCCCAGATTTGGTTTATTTACTTTACTGTTTACATACTGTAGAATAAACATTTGGGCGGAAATAGACACAAAGGACCTCAAGAAATTTTCAAAATATAGTACATCTGCCAGGCACAGTGGCTCAGGTCTGTAATCCCAGCACTCAGGGAGGTCAAGGCAGGTGGGGGTGAATCACTTGAGCCCAGGGGACACAGTAACACCTTGTATCAAAAAAAAAAAAAAAAAAAAAAAGGAGAGGGAGAGTGAGAAAAAGAAAGAATAAATGACTACCAGAGCCACAGAAATTTAGCATGCTCCTGCTTCTTGAAAGTCTACTTAGAAAAATCCCAATTTATAATGGGTGTGTTCCAAAGATTCGCTTGTAAGTCAACGATTTGAAATCCAGAAAGTTGTTCTCCCACAGGAACAACATTAAGTACATTAGCTATGTTCCCGGCTTGTCCACAGAGTTGATATCACATTAATTTATACTTCCTCTCAGAGCTGACTCATTTCCATTATTCTCTGGGACTCCCTTCTAAAATGTTTCCATCAAATTTTTCATTACTTAACTTTTGTGGCCTAACCGATACGAACAACGATCCTACTTGCTACACGTCACTATGAAAACAAACTAACGGCAGGGCAAGGCAAGAAAGGAAGAATAATTGAGATTACTTATAGCTCTAGAGAGGGATGGACCTCACTAGGTTGTTCATATTCACAGACAGCATATTAAAGTTACAAATCCTGAACCATCCAAAATGAATATACAAAAACTATTTCCATGTAAGAAAATCAGAGCAACTTGCACCTTAAAGGTTATGGATTGGCTAAAAGAGACCACACACTGGTTCACCTCCTTTAAATCCCCAATTATTTCACCAGTGCTACAGAACTTAATAGAAGCCAGGTGATTACCCAGAGCCACAGAACAGGCACACAGGCAGCTTCTCTTTGCTTGATCTTTCCTTTGCCCCTGTGTTCCACACACAGCACACAACTAAGGATTCTGACTGAGCTGAGAAATTCCTGCTATTTCACTGCCCCAACAGCTTAATTCACAGCCCTGAAATACTCACACCATTAACTCATGTGATTCCATTTAAAAGAATGGTTCACAAAACCTTTCCTCATTACTAAATGAAACTCAGCCATCACCGATAAAAGTCCACACCCTCACTTTGGATGAGAGGGTAAGGGTGGTGCCCAACTACTCCTCAAATTTCCCCCATCTCTTGTCCTTCACTGTCCCAAAGAGCCCAGCTCAAAACAGTTCAATCATGATAGTGAACTGAGATCTCATTTCTGAAATTCTGGGTGATTCCAAAACTGAGTTTGGTCTGAGAATCTTTGTCCCAAATCTATTTCCTCACAAAAAAAAATTCCCTAAGGAAAGAGCATACCCCAAAACTTAAAATCTTTGCTCAAAGCACGCTCAATGTAAGTTCTCCATGTTTGTGGTTAATCAATGTGGCTAATACAACTAATAGCTGACCTACTGTAGTTTCTACTATGAATTCAGAATACATTTTCTCAAACTCCAACTACTTTATGCAAACATTTTTAAAGATTAACTGAGAACATGTAAAGGTGCTTAAAATAGCGTCTCTGGCAGAGAATATGTTCCATAAAAGTGAGTGGGTTTTGTTTACCCAAAAGGTGAGTCGTCTGGGCACTGAATCTGATATGCAATTAGCAACATGAAATAACCTCTCTCTGACTGCTGTAGGTTAACATATCTAAGGAATTTAACTTATTTGCTATCTAATAATTAAAATGTATGCTACAACATAGCTTCAAGTTGCACTTCACTGCATCACTGTACTGTTTCTGTCCCATGGTTGCTTCACTTAATTCATCCCATACTACTTAAAAGGTAATTACATTTATCTGTGCATCTCACAAAATAGGAACATACTCTGTTGTCAGTACACTGACTTCACATTACGATCCTATTTTCTTCATATGGCCATTTAAGTAAAACTGGCTTATCCAACATCATCTCCTTCAGAACAACAAATTAATTATCTGCCTCATACCAAATACGATGGCCGAACTTCTACCTACTACCTATTGTTTGATAAGGCAATGCCAGTGTCAACCAAACCAATAATAGTCCTAAATGGCAGATGGAAATCTGTAACAAGGAATCCTGATACTCAATCTCTATGCACATCACTATATATCCTTAAGAAAAGGACTCCATGGTGTGCATACAAAGATTTCTTCATCACAGGCTGAAAAACAACCTAGAACAAATGCTCTGGAACCACGTCCAGGGGAGGGGGATGCCTGGCCTAGCTCATCTAAAAAGTTCCTTCCAGTACTAAAATTCTAGGCTTTCCTGCTTCTATACAGTTGTTAAAATAAATGGCATACAGTTCCTCAGCAGTTGCTTCAAGTACTTTTTTTTCTTTTCTCTTTGAGACAAGGTCTCATTCTGTTACTAAGGTTGGAGCGCAGTGGGACAATCATAGCTCACTACAGCCTCAAACTCCTAGGCTCAAGTGATCCTCCCACCTCAGCCTCCAAGTAGCTAGGACTACAGGCACATGCCACCACACTCAACTTGTTTTTTTTTTTTTTTGTAGAGTCTTGCTAAGTTGCCTTGGCTGGTCTTGAACTCCTGGCCTCAAGCAATTCTCTGCCTTGGTCTCCCCAAGTGCTGGGACTAAATCTAGGTGAGAGCCACTGTGCCTGGCCTCAAGTACATTTTTAGTCTAAGCCTGACAAAGTTTAAAAAAAAAAAAAAAAATCCCCACACATAGAGGCATGTTTTCATAATATGTTCCAGGTTCTCTGCAATAAATAAACCAAATGAGAAAAACGTAATTCTTTTCTATTTGTGACCCCCAAAAAGATTTTTAAATTCACTAGCAAATAGACTTTAAATCAAGCTTGTCCAACCCATAGCCCGTGGGCTGTATGAGGCCCAGAACTGCTTTGAATGTGGCCCAACACAAATTTGTAAACTTTCTTAAAACATTATGAGCTTTTTTGAGATTTTTTTGTTTTTGCTTCTGTTGGTTTTTTTGAGATGGAATCTCGCTCTGTCACCAGGCTGGAGAGCAGTGGCGTAATCTCAGCTCACTGCAACCTCCGCCTCCTGGGTTCAAGTGATTCTCCTGCCTCAGTCTCCCAAGTAGCTAGAACTACAGGCATGTGCCACCATGCCCAGCTAATTTTTCTATTTTTAGTAGAGACGGGGTTTCACCATGGTGGCCAAGATGGTCTCGATCTCCTGACCTTGTGATCTGCCGGCCTCGGCCTCCCAAAGTGCTGGCATTACAGACATGAGCCAACGCGCCTGGTCGAGTTTTTTTTTTTTTTTTTTTTTTTAAGCTCATCAGTTATCCTTAGTGTTCGTGTACGTTATATGTGGCTCAAGACACATATAACACATACGTGGCTTCTTCCAGTATGGCCTACGGAAACCAAAAGTTTGGACACCCCTGCTTTAAATCTTGATTAAATTCCCTAAATAGCCGACCATGGTGACTCACGCCTGTAATCCCAGCACTTCGGGAGACCAAGGCAGGGAGATTGCTTGAGGCCAGGAATTCGGACCAGCCTGGCCAACACGACGAAACCCCATCTCTACTAAAAAAAATACAAAACTTAGGTGAGCATGGTGGTCCACACCTATACTCCCAGCTCCCTGGGAGGCTGAGGCACAAAAATTGCTTGAACCCAGGAGGCGGAAGTTGCAGTGAGCCAAGATCGCACCACTGCACTCCAGCCTGGACAACAGAGCACATATACACATATACACAGACATTTACTTATTAGTTCAGAAGATTAATAAAATTCAAGTATTTCCTGAATTTCTAATTAAGTGTGCAGATAACTCAACCCTCTCCCCTACAATTATATTTTGCTTTTAGAAAAGAGCCAATATTAAATACATTTGTGTGGAACTACACAAAGCCATACATTAAAATTATTTACATAATTGTTGATGGTGAACCTTATAAATGGGATTATACTTCTCTCCTACAAAATGAAGAGTGCTACTGCAAGTGCCTCAAAAAGGAAAAAGAGAAAAATTGTTTGAAAAACTTTCATGTCAATGATAAAGAAGTGTTTTATACAGTAACCAGCTAAAGAAAAAGTGACGTCAAGTTGACAATCCATACTAAAAACTTCTTTGCTTGTTTTATATATATCTCTACATACGTATCTCTATGTCTATGTCTATATCTATATCTATCTATAGATATAAGTAGTTTATCTTGATTTTGTTATTTTGGGAAAGAGGAACGTAAAAGAAAGGAGAAATAATTGGAATTTAGGTTATCTCCGAAGAAAGGAGGCTTTGCTTTAAGAAGATGGGGAATGTAATACTCTATTCGTCTAACCAATCAATAACCACACTTCGAATCTTTTTTTTTTTTTTTTTTTTTTTTTTTTTTTTTTTTTTTTTTTTTTTTTTTTTGAGACGGAGTCTCTCTCTGTCGCACAGGTTGGAGTACAGTGGCACCATCTTGGCTCACTGCAACCTCCTCCTCCCGGGCTCACGCCATTCTCCTGCCTCAGCCTCCCGAGCAGCTGGGACTACAGGCACCAGCCACCACACCCGGTTAATTTTTTTGTAGTTTTAGTAGAGACGGGGTTTCAACGTGTTCACCAGGATGGTCTAGATCTCCTGACCTCGTGATCTACCCACCTCGCCGTCCCAAAATGCTGGGATTACAGGCGTGAGCTACCGCGCCCAGCCTGAAATCTTTCACTTGTCTTCCAATAGCCACGTAGATCTGTTCCTCAGTACTGCCTCTGATCCATTCTTCTCACCAATTTCCAAGTCACCTTACTAAAGCATGGCTCTGATCATGTTTTTAAACTCACTAACTAAAAATAGTCTAATGATCTTATAACTGTACTATTTTTGTCCCACCTATTTGTTCAGTTTTCTCTGTATACTTCCTTCTATTTCCTAGCCACTATCAACTCATTATTTGAGATACTCTGATCACATCCGGTATTCACACCTTTGCTCATGCACCGTACCATGTGCCCAGAATAGGTTACCCTGCTCCCATCTCTGCTTATTACTATGCCATGTTTTCCATAAGACTTTCCTCATATCCCTCCAACTAGACTAACTTCCCTCTTTCCTGACTTAAGGCATTCTTGATTATGTTTGTATTCTAGAACTTCTCGTACTTTGTCATATATTATAGTTAGCCATATACAGTTAAGTCTCACACCCCACTAGATTAAAGGCTTATCAGAAGGAATTGTCTAGAGCTCAGCTGTCATGACCTATCGTTAAACATATTCCCCCAATAACCTAGAAAGGAATTCTGCATGGTTTAGATAATATGTTTGATTGATTCACCTCATCTTCTATCTGTGAAGCATGCTTCCCACATTTTTCAATTCTCATTTGACAAAGAAGGCTGGCTTTAAAAAGAACAGCTCAGGCTATGTCCAAAAAGTCAAATGATTACTAACTTTAAAAACAGTATCCGGTATTTGTGAAAGAAGAATTTTACAATTCACCTAAGTACCAAATCTCCCAATAATATTACATCAGACCTTAAAGGGTGGGTAACATTTAGAATAAGTAAACAGGGAGATTAAGGAAAGATGGTGAATACAGATGACCTAAGAGAAGAAACGACATGAACAAAAACAAAGAAAATAAGAGTTAGGCATTGAGAATGGTTTGGTTAGAGATGAGTAAGTGGACATTAAGTTCCTTTCAATATGCCCCCATAGTGCCTGCAGCTTAGCTGGCAATAAAAAAATGTTTAATGAATGAATGATAAAATAACATATTTTTAATGGGCTGAGGAAGAAATGGAAGACAGAAAAAGAAAGGTGTGTGATATTTCTTTCACTTTGCCCTCTGATAGTTACATCTTTTAAATGTATCCATTTTAATGAATGAATAAATTCATTTCCCTTGAAGTGGATCAAATACAAAATTAGACCCAAGTACACATTTAATAAATGCACACATGGACAGATTTAGTTGTCAAAAGAATGGCTCTAAAAGGAAGAATCTCTGTAAAGACCTAATTGGAATCAGAGCTGACGCTGAGATCGCTGCGATACCAGCATGGCCCTAAGCCAAATCTCTTTTCTGGCTGACCATGCAGGCTGTGTCACTGGACATTAACTTCACACAACATGTAACAAGCCACCAAGTGTCTAGTTCTCTTGTGTCCGCCTAAGGCCAGAGCCTACCTTCCCTTACCGTAGTGCCAGCTTATCAACGTACTCAAATTTTATTACAACAAAGTCTTGGAAAGCAAATCTAAGGCGGCAAAAAAAAGTCATTTCTACTCTTCTTGTTAACATCTAGATCTTGTCATAATTTAGTAAACCAAACTTCTATAATCAATGACGTGGGTAAGACTCAGTGCCCCAGGCTGGCATTCTAAACCTCCTACAACTATGTCTGAGCTTCCATTCTGGTCTCGTGTTCCACTACTCCTCCACTGCACCTCTGCCACTCAACTTCACTAAGTGTTCCTATACAAGATCCTCTAACACTTAGGATAATCTGTTTCTCTGACCTCTCACAGAATTCAGGCACACCACTCTAACATCTGGCATTTCTTCATTCTTATCTGTTTGTACAGCTCTAAGCCAGAAAATAGTGAAAACTTATTTTTATTTACGGGCAACCTAAAATTACAGAAAGATACAAGCTTTGAAATTGGTTTGGTCTAGATTTGAAACCCACATATGCTACTTCCTGAGTGTGTGGCCTTAGGTAGGTCGTGTAACTTTCTCAATCTCAGTTTCTTCTTTTGTAAATGCAATCTAGAACTAGAGCTGTGGTATGTAAAGCACCTAGCACTACACTAGGCCCACAGTAGGGACTTGTGTGGATGCCACTACTACTGTTCAACTTTGTCTCCGACTCCAACCCACTCCCCAGAGGTCTATCACAAGATCTTATGATTAAAAAATGGGAAAACTTCAGAGGACCAGAAGATTAAGGGGGGGATGGGATGAGAAAACTACAGAGAATAAACTAGTCCCATAAATGTCATCGTAACTAGGCTTACAGCAAGTAAAATCTCTTGGGAGTGGGGAGAGGAGATATTTAGTTATGAATTTCTGTTATTGAAAATAAATGTGTATAAGAGGTCTTCATAAAGAAGTCAATTTTCATATATAATTGGTTGAGATCAAAGATGTCTTAAGTTACTATAGAAATGCCAGAACTGTTAAATGCTTTAAGTGAAAATGTTTCTTCACATCCTACCTTCAAATTGCCTCCTCAATGAAAAAGAAAATTATTTCAAAAGGTATCATGAAGAAACTCCATTAGCAAGGGGTTAGGACAGAGATTTAACAATAAACACATATAATAAAACTCCTTTGTTACAGTGATTTTAGAATAAAACACAGCACAAACTATATTACATATGGCCTTTAGAAAAACGCGGCTCCTACAGAGTGGTTGAAATTGAGCAGTAAGAAGTCACATTACAATGGACCTAAAGGCAGGAATAAATCTACAGCAAGTTTTGGAAAATCAAAATTAGCCATAATGTACAAAAACAAAATGATGCCATCTGCCTATAGCAGCTATGGGAACGATACAGACTAATGAGTGCCTTATTTTTAACCTTCCTAAGGGTGAAAGTCAACAAGTGAAAGAACAGAGACAGAGGGGCAAAAGGTAAAATAGGTCTTTTAGAAATACATTTTCTAAATCTAAGGACATTCAGATACATCAACACTCAACTTCTACTCCCTATCCTTTCTCACCTTTATACTTCTGTATGTTTTCTCTGGTTTATCCAAGATTCTCAAATGCAAATTTCTGAATGCCAAATCCTACTTATCTGGACCCCTCAAATACAACCTCTTTCTTTACCACTATACATTCAATGAAAAGTCGTCCCTCTCCATTCATAATCTCCTAAGCATTTTCACTGATCCTGTCTTTTAGTATTTGCAGACTCTATCCTATATGGAAATACATTTGTTTCATACAGGTTCTCTCTCCCCTGCTGGATTATAAACTCCTTGGGGATACAATCTCCATATAAATCCCCAAAGGGCTGTGAAAATAATGCCTGCCAAATCAAAGAGGAACAAAAAGTAGTTTTTCCAAAGTCTGAAATTATTTTCAGCATAATTTTATTATACCATAATTATATTACTGTTTCCATTTCTAAATAATCTTTAACAGCAGCAAATGGTTCATATCCTGCTAACAAGAGGTAATAAGATATTGTTTGCGGTTTTTTGTTTTGCTTGGAGATAGGTGATTAAAGTGTCAAGTTTTGTCTGCAGCTAAGTTTCTTCAACTTCAAGAATATGTCTACCATGCAAAGAATGCAAGCCACAGTCTGGTACATTTCGTATCATCCTTGGGGGATTTCCTACTCACTTGCGGTCTGCCACCTTCCCTGCACTGTCAGAAGACCAGAGGGGCATAGAGGTCAAGATTTGGAAACACGGGACTCCATCTTTACAAAAACCCAACGGTGTGGGGGGAAAAGCAACCAAGGATAGGACTGTTCAATGTTGGAAAACAAATTTAGGAGAAATAATTAAATGAAACCTGAGTATTATAGTATGGTTAATAAGAAAATGCCCTTTTTTTAAAAGATGCATACTGAAGTATATGTTATGGTTTATGAGACTTGCTCTAAAACTATCAAGAAAAAGTAGACAGAGTAAATCTTACAAAATATTAACTAGTATTAAATATAGGTGAAATGTAAATGGGAGTTCAGCACAATATTCTATCTAGAGTTTCATATACTTGACATTTTTCATAATAGAAGTTAAAAAGAGCAGAAAAAAAATTCTGAGTCTGTGAGATCTTAAGTCCAGTCCCAGGTAGGACACGCACCAGGTAGGACATGTAAGAGCAGAGATAAGTTACTAAACCTCTCCGAGTCATGTTCTTCATCCATTGAACGATGACAGTAATACGAGGCTCAGAATTCTCCAATAATTAAATTAGTGTGTAACATAATGAGGGCAATGACATCATATGTAACAATACAATAAATGTTAGCTATTATTACTATCCACATTCCTGCTGAAAGGTGGAATGACCTGATTAAAGAGTCTTTGTCACTATACACAGAACTTACTGAGGGGAGGGAAGTGTTTAACTGGAAGAAAAGATTGCTCACCTTTCTCAGTCTATTTGCCAAGAGATTATGGTAGCAGCTAAAAGCCAAAAATTGAAACAAAAGAAGGAAGCCAGAGTGCCACCTTCATTAGCAAGCGAAGGCAGAGTGCACATTCTGATAGCTACCACAAATCCCCATCCCACCACCACAAATAACTGCAGAGAAGAGAACAGGAAGCAATCAATTTCTGTAATAGCAATAACCAGATATATGTCATTAACAACAAAAATCAGTTTTAACCACATGCAATACAGAATTAAAGTTAAGTGTTGTGCCCCCTTAAAGGCCAAAAGCAAGTTAAATACACTCTCCTGGAAGAAACAGCCAGTATTCCTATGGCAACTCCTCACAGGAAGTAAATGATTCCTGTTGAAAGACACAGACTAGACACAAATATATACACACTTGCTTCTATTTTAACCCATTCCTCCTTACTGCAGGAAATTTTGAAACCAAACAGAAAATCTTTCTAACTTTAATATGCAAATAGTATATCTGGTTTAATGCTCCCTTTGTGCTGAGAATATATTTTCCTATAAGCACACGGAAGACTTATTGACACCATGGCCTCACAAGTTCTTCTCATCCCCAAACTGACAACATTCAGATAAAAAGAACAAATAACTCCTTCATTAAAAACAGAAATGGCCTTAACGCATATACACAAATCAATGTCGGTGAAAGGAAAACTACTCAATAGGAGGTATAACAACAACAAAAATCACAGCTGCCTGGAGCACTGCTCTTGTAGCAATAGCAGAAATAGTGACAACATTAACAACAGTTTATACTTACTGAATTTTCTATGAGTCAAATGCTGTGCTAAGTGATTTCCATGTGTTAACTCACGTAATCCTCACACTCAATGAAGTATTGTGACTCTTAATTCCCCACTTTGCAAATGAAGAAAAAGAAATGTAGTGGTTTGCCAAAACAAAAGTCAAACAGTAAGTATCCAGGAGACAGAGAGGATTTTAATCCACACCTGACTCCAAAAGCCCATCCTATTAATTGCTGAACTACATTGCTTCTCTGGAATGGATCCTCACTCACACCTGCAATAAGCCTGGAATTTGGAACTCTGTTGTTACCAAGAGCAATTGGTGGCACTAACAATGAAAACCTAGATTCAACTTCCCACCACCCAATAAACAATTAAGTTATTTCTAGTCAGCATACTTTTAAGAAAGGAAAACTCTACTTTTTTAAAGAAATAATTCCACGCAAACTGTTTGTTTTTCCCATGTTGTGAGATCAAACTCACCTTCTCCAGGAAACTCTGTTCAGAATGACATTCTCTGAGGGTTCCTCCTTAAGTATTACTTAAGAATGAAAAATTTGTGACAATAGTGCGTAAAAGACACATTAGTAACTCAATTAAATGTCAAATACCAACATAACATAAAAGACACATATTCTTAACTTTTGACTTTTTAAAATCTATGAAAAATTAGGTATTAAATCCAACCACAGAAAATAAGTATTGAACTTTTTAAAGCAATATTTTTGGATAAAGATATTCTTTTTATTTGTGTGTTGGTGGTAGTGGTGTTTTTGTTTCTATTTTTGAAAAAGAGTCTCACTCTGTCACCCAGGCTGGAGTACAGTTGGCACAATCTCGGCTCACTGCAATCTCCGCCTCCCGGGTTTAAGCAATTATCCTGCCTCAGTCTCCCAAGCAGCTGGGACTTCAGGCATGCACCACTACACCTGGTTAATTTTTGTATTTTTAGTAGAGATGGGGTTTCACCATGTTGGTCAGTCTGGTCTCGAACTCTTGACCTCGAGTGATCCACTTGCCTTGACCTCCGTGTTGGGATTACAGGTGTGAGCCACCATGCCTGGCCAAGATATTCTCTTATGGCCAGGCACCGCGGCTCATGCCAGTAATCACAGCACTTTGGGAGGCCAAGGTGGGAGGATTACTTGAGTCCAGGATTCAAGATCAGCCTAGGCAACATAGAGAAACCCTGTCTCTACAAAAAATTTAAAAATTAGCCAGGTGTGGGTGGTACACACCCAAAGTCCCAGCTACTTGGGAAACTGAGGTGGGAGGACTGCTTGAGCCCAGAGGTTCCAGATTGCAGTGAACCACGATCATGCCACTGTACTCCAACCTGAGTGACAGAGCAAGACCCTGTCTCAAAAAAAAAAGATAATCTCTTTAATGTTCTGAATACTTACAAATGCCAAATTTCTTTTAAATCAATTAAATTTAATGATAAAAGGTCAACAGTCTTGATAGAGCAAACATACCACAGTTCAGTCACACAATACGTATTTGAGGTTTTCTCATGGAAACGTTTATAACACTAAAATAGTACCTTTTGATCCAAGCCTGTTAGTGCTGTGGGCAGTGCTAGAGTTCATTTCACTGCTGAAGTTACATTTTGCCACACAAAGTCTTCAACAAAGAGTGTATGGTTCTCACTTTTCTATAACCAAGATTTAAAGGAAACAAAACCTTGAAACTGTTAATATATTAAGTATTCTTTGCTGTTGCTATTCATAAAAATTGTGTCTGTTCTTCAAAACACAAAAACCTAAATATATTGATTCTAGGTCCTAAGTATTCACTCTTCCATTTTAATAAAATAATCAGATACATAACTATAGAACCAATATGTATTTTGATATTAGAAATACTACGGTGGTGGGTAGAAAATATCATTTCCATTATTGTGTATATAAATTTATACTCTATTTTTCTTATTCCACTCAATAAAGGAAAAATTTCTGCACAATTACTTTCATGTTTCTATAGACAATTCACTCTAGAATGGTTTTTCTTAAACCTTTGACTTTACCTCATGCTATTATCATAAATAACTATCATGTTTTTATTTGTACAAAAACATGAAATTCTTTTTTTTTTGAGACGGAGTCTCGCTCTGTCGCCCAGGTTGGAGTGCAGGGGCCGGATCTCAGCTCACTGCAAGCTCCGCCTCCCAGGTTTACGCCATTCTCCTGCCGCAGCCTCCTGAGTAGCTGGGACTACAGGCGCCCGCCACCTCGCCCGGCTAGTTTTTTGTATTTTTTTTAGTAGAGGCGGGGTTTCACCCTGTTAGCCAGGATGGTCTCGATCTCCTGACCTCGTGATCCACCCGTCTCGGCCTCCCAAAGTGCTGGGATTACAGGCCTGAGCCACCGCGCCCGGCCATGAAATTCTTTAAGTTTATAATATTATTAGCAATATGTTAAGGTTCAACTTCATCAATTTTTTTCAATTTTTGCATTGGTATAAATATCTTTCCAACTATATGATGAATGTCTCCAGCAAAAGAAGTTATAATAACTTGCAACTTTCCACTGAAGCATATATCATACATAAGATATGAGTACATCCATTAGGATTCCATTTTTAACTCCAAATTAACAAATGAAGGAATACTGAATTGCAGGCAGCACAGTATAAATATAAAGTCTCCAATTTCTTTTAAAAAAAAAAAATTTTATAGTCCAAAATGAAGTTCAATACATCTGATGGGGACACAGGGATATTCATTTCAAAGTTTAGCATCAGTGGCAAGTTAAGGAAAAGATGTTGCACGCTGCAGGCCAAGTTTCCAAGTACCAACCTCCTCCTTACACACAAGTATCAATGAATCAAAGGTATAAACTACTAAACAAAGTTTTAAAAGAAAATGTTTAAGTTCAGAAGAGGTTTTGTGTACCTTATTTTGTAAGAATATTTAAGCTCAGAGTTCTGAAAATGCAATATATTTTATCTGAAGTGTTCCCTCAAATTAGAGGATATATAACTAGCAAGTGCTGACTTCTTATCAGCCCTCCCTCCTAAAGTAGGGGTGGCCATTATGCCTAACTCATAAACTGCAGAGTAGAGCAAAAGTAATATCCCCTCCATTGGCCTATCTCCCTTTGCCTTTTTCTGTGATGTGGACACACAATGTGGCTCCAATGCTGGAATACAAGACAGAAGCTGCACATTGAGGATGAAAGAGCAACTAGACAGAAGGAGCCCAGATTCTTGACACCATGGTAAAACTACTATAATAGTCCTGGGCTTTTGCTCTCAGGATATTGAGAGAGACAGTGAGAAAGAGACAGAGAAACTAGTATCCACTGCTGTTATTTTAGGTCTTGTACTATAGCAGTCAAGCTGTATCCTAAAAATCCAGATTGCACAGCCTCAACACTTGCCACCAAAACATAAATCAAAAAACTTTTTCATCTTTATTGTCATATTTCGCATACTTAAATGCTCTTCCCTTCATTAACCACCGTGTTACGCCTTTCGTAATATTCACAGTATAGTGACTAACTATAGTATACTAACTAGTATTTGCTTAATATACTTATCCCTCAAGTATAGTTCACTATACTAGAATTTACTTGATTTACTTATTATACTTATCTCCCAAAAAATAAACTGTCTGAGGACAGGGACCATGTCTCTCTTCACAGCTGTATCCCCACCACCAGCACAGTGCCTACTGTATATCTGAAAAACAGAACAAATTACACAAATCCTTCAGCACTCCAGCCTTTGTTAATCTCCCTCTTTCCTAAACTCCTAAAGGATCTATGCTTTATGCCATATACAAGTCTATCAGTAGTACACTACTCCTTTCTTTGGCAAATGTTTTGTCTAATCCTCCTCTTCTCAACATAAGTGAACTACTTGAGTGCAAGAGCACTATGCATCCTACTACCTCTCTGTTTTACAGTAAGCACACAAATACCTGTTGAATGGTGAAGTTGTTTCTCACAAAGGTGAATACGCCAACATTCCCCCACAATATTTAGTCTTATAATGCAAACATTACATTATGGTGCTTTTGTGGTTCTCACAAAGACAAACTTTTATTCTCTTCAAACTTCAAACTGTACTTCTGGAGAAAGGGGTGAAAATCCCAGTGTGTTTTGAAGGATACACGATCAACACTGAGCCCTTAGTGCCCAAGCATAAAGTCAATGTGAGGCAAGCCCCTTGCACCAGCAACAGTAGGAGCAAAGAGGCAATTATTATACATAAGATGGAGGTGAGAGCTGGCAGGATCAGAATACTGGTTGTCACAGCCCACTGATATTTTCTGAATAGAAGACAGTCCAGAGTAAAAACAAAACAATTAAACTGGATATTGAAAGGTAAGCAGTAGATGGGGAGTCTTGGGATGCAAGCTGCAAGGATCCAGAAACCAAACAGGAAACAGATGAACGCAGGTCAGAGGAGAAATTCAAGGGAAAAAAAAAAAAAAATCCGGAAACAGACTGTGGTCATCTCTTATTCTATATACTGTAAGACAAGGCAAGAGCTTATCTCAAAACCTAGGATGACTTCCACTGGAAATGAAGGGGAAGGTGAAAGGAACAGAGGATGGGACATTTCGGGCATTTGAAATCCAGTTTGACATTATCAGTAATGAACTAACTATTAGAATTCTGGATGAAGATTGCTTCTTCAGAATTAGTATTCAAAGAAAGTATCCTATTTCAAAAATCCAACTATTTAAATTCAGAGCCAATCTCAGCACGGTCCTATTTGCTGCTAGTGACAGTAGTGGAGTATATGTGTACGTCTGTAGAAGCAATGGGCAAAGATAAGTCTGATTTGGTGACATTTAAACAATACATGGTATTAACTCTAAGAATCTGAAAGAAGAGAAAAATTGAGTATATGATGCACTCCAGTGAGATTATATTCATAAAAGATTTAGTATCTGCAAATAAATCTACCAACAAAGTAACAGACAAAAATTAGGGATAAAATGAAATAAGGAAAAGAGGCAATGAGGAATCAAAATTAATGCTCATGTGACTAGCACTGTGGTAATGTTGATAATTTTCAAATAGTGGAATTTACTATGTCAGTCACTTTAAATATATTATCTCACTTAATTTCTGTAACCTTAATATCGCCCATTCTACAGATGATAGTAATGCACAGAAAGCTAAAGTAACCTCACATGGCTAGTGAGCAGTTCAACTGTATTATTTTTCTATTCTGTAACAAACCCAGAAATTTAAAAAGAAATGGCTCATGTCAACAATCAACCAATAGTTCTTAACATCTTATTTCTCTAGGGAAACTGAAAAATATGTTCAATCCTACCTTCCTTCAACAACAACAACTTCAACAAACAAAAAATCACCACCACAACTTTCTAGGAAAGGATTTTCTGAGTTTGTCTAAGTTTTAAAACAAGGGCAACATTAAGAGTTAAAGATCAACAGTATTCCATTTATTTAGAAGCCTCTTAAAATAAATAAATGAATTCTCTATTTTGTGCCACTGAATACTACAGGATCAAAGTAAAGCTTCTGAGATTATTATGTCCAACAAATAAAGGTCGCAATCTCAGAGTTTATGTAGACATCACAAAAACTGTCTCAATAGAAGTCGTTATTTTAGAACTGGCTTTCTGCCCAGAGAATGCCAGAATACATTTTCACCAAGTGGTCAGAAAAAGAAGCAGATGGATTTGAATTCTATTTTATATCGACTAAAGTCTAAATAACACCAGAATACAATTTCCTCTCATTACTTTTATATATAATTAGACTTAGAAAGGTGAGCAGGTAATTAAAAGAAAAATGTATAATTCACTTTTTATCACTCTAACTTACAGTTCACCACATTCCCATATACTTTCAACTTAATTTTAATTTAATTTTAGAGATTTTAAGAAAAAAGTATTCAAGTATCATTACTGATACCTTGTTTTGAAAGCTAACATTTGTCAAAATGATTTAATATTTAAAAGATATGAAAGGTATATTTAAATGTATGGAATTAAAAAGGTGGTACTGTGTGTGTGAATACAGTTATTTACAGACCATATGAGCCACATCTACATATTTAATTCCCTAACAGCTTCTCTTGCTTTTTAAATTAAATCTTCAATTTTACAATAACTTATTCTCAAGAGAAAGGGATTATAAATGTACCATATCCTGCTCTTATTTAAAAGCAGCAGCACAAAATAATAAAAAGCTAACTAATGTGGTCCCAATGATTACTGTACATTTCATTAAAATTTCATCTCTCTGTCCCATTTAAGGACTCACTACACGCTTCTGGCCTACATGGAATTTGTAACGCAGACCCTGTGGTTTCTACTCCCTGAAGATTACTTCACTACTTGCACAGGAACAAAATAATATAAACTAAAAAATAATTTATACCATATTTACAGCTGAGTTTTCCAATAATTCTGCTACAATTCAAACTATCAACATATCGTCAGGTTAAATTCCATTACAATGAAAGAGACAGATATTTAAATTTTTTCACAAAGGAATTTAAAGTCCCAAATAACTGTTCATTCAATTAACTAATAGTTTTAAAACAGTAACTAATTCTTAAGCAATAAGGTCTTTTAACTGCTACGGTTTTTTTGGTTTGTTTTTCTTTTTTTGGCAACACACATTTCAACACTACTGAATAAACAAACTTAGTCCAAACAAAACCATTTCGGTGAGCCACGATGCATCATGAGAGTGGCCAACTCTGGAGAGCCCTGCAATAGTCACCCGAGAAGGAGCACGATGTAGCAGGAAACCTGGATCTGCCTCTACTATGAAAACTGGACAAGTCATATGAAACTGAACAAGTCATAAGGAACTGGACAAAACACTTAGCTCCTTTGGGCCTTGGCTCTAATCTGTAGGAAGAGGCTGGACTGGATCCAAATTAAAAAAAAAAAAAAAGTGTCTCACCCTGTCACCAGGCTTGAGTGCAGTGGGCATGATCAGGGCTCCCTGTAGCCTCGAACTCCTGGGCTCAAGCCATTTCATTTCTCCTACCTCAGCCTCCTGAGTAGCAGGACTGCAGGCACACATAACCACACCCAGCTTTTTTTTTTTTTTTTTTTTGTAGAGACAGGGTCTCACTATATTGCCTAGGCTGGTCTCAAACCCTTGGGTTCAAGTGATCCTCCTGCCTCAGCCTCCCAAAGTGCTGAGATTATAGGCGTGAGTCACCGTGCCTGGCCTGCAAACTTTCTAAAAAGAATTCTGGCTATAGTGAAGCCTCCAGTATAAATGGGCAAAAGTAGATGTCTTAATTTATTTTATGCTGCTATAACAGAATATCTGAGACTGGATAATTTATGAAGAAAAGAAACATATTTCTTACAGTTCTGGCTGAGAAGTCCAAGAACGTGAGGCCTGCATCTGATAAGGGTCTTCATTTTACATCATCCCAGGGCAGAGGGCAGAAGAGCAAGAGACGGTGCACACTCCTTTATAACTAACCCACTCCCAAATAAAGACAGTAATCCATTCATAGGGGCAGACTCCTCATGACCTAATCACCTAATAGGCCCCAACTCCCAACACTGCTGCACCAGGGATTAAATTTCTAACACACGAACTTTGGAGGACACACTCAAACCACATCAGTGGACCTGCACTGACCTCCTTCTCCCACAGCAGCTCCTAAAACAGTTCTGGAAGTGGCTAAGTACTCGGGGAACAAAGTCTGAAAATCTAAAGAGCTTGGAAATATATGTGTGTGTATATATATATACACACTTCCCAACCACCTTCCAGTATTAACCCCCAAATTCTTTTTACTTTGATTAAATTAACATGAAGACCTCCCACAACACTGCTGCTCCCAAAAATATCAATAAGAAATCAGATAAAGCAATTACATGTAACAAATATTTACTATTTACTAGGTGCTAGATCCTGAGAATTAATGATGAGTAGAACAAAGCCTCTCCCCCTAAAAGAGAGCCCACAAGCTACAGGAGACAGATCTAAGCAACTACAGCGCAAACACGCAAAAGTTACTGTGGATTTAGCAAAGTGTGCCAGGTAAAACACACAGGAGGAGCTGCCTTCTCAAACCAGAGGTCAGGAAAGGCTTCCCAGAAAAAATTACATCTACACTAACAAAACAAATACATATGCCTTGAATATAAGATGACAGTGTTTTAACCTGCATAAATTCACTTGTGTTTCTAACCTAACCACTCCCCTCATCAAGATTCTTCACTATTTATCCATATGCTCTCTATCCCCTTTACTCACTATATCTTTTTTTAGAAAGAAAAGAAAAGAAAGAGAGAGAGAGAGAGAGAGAAAGAAAGAAAGAAAGAAAGAAAGAAAGAAAGAAAGAAAGAAAGAAAGAAAGAAAGAAAGACAGAGAGAGAGAGAAAGAAAGAAAGAAAGAAAGAAAGAAAGAAAGAAAGAAAGAAAGAAAGAAAGAAAGAAAGAAAGAAAGAAAGAAGTCTAACAAGTTCTTAGGCGATGGGAGGAAAAAGAAAAGAAACACAATCTTGTATAACTGACAATGGCTACATCCATGTGAATACCCCATATGAGAATAATAACTTTTCAAGTGTTAACAAAATGGAGTCACTCGTGCCAAATGCCATATAATCAAACTGCAACTGTAAGAAAGCAGATAGATTCCAAAACAGATGAGTTTTTCCTAAAAACAGGAGATTCTAGCCTGAGTCAGAATAAGAAAGTCCCCTCTGCTTTAACTCTTATAAAAAAAAGTAAACTGAAGTCGTCTATTGTTAACTAATCAGCTTCTTTTTCCTATTCTTCCGTTTCCTCATTCCCACCTCATAAAACCCAATAGTCCGCCATTGCCCAGTGGAAGCTCTGATCCTATTAGAATGGAGGCTGCACCAATTCATGAATCGAGAATAAAAGCCAATTAGATACATAACTAAATGAGTTTTAATTTTGTCTTCTGACACAAGAGTAAAAGTGGATATGGAAATATCCATGTGAGTATGGATTAATACAAGAGGGTTAACGATTGCTAAGCCTACATGGTTTAACTCCATCCATGGATTTCATATTGAGGGAAATGGCATAATCTTTCAGGCCCAAAGACATTTTAAATTTTTTAATGTTATCACATGTTCCCAACTCAACCTAGAAATCATTTAATCAATGTTTTGAGAAGAATTAAGTACTTACTTAGTATTACTTCAGAAACAAAATTCGTATTACTTCAGAAACAATAAAATTCATGTATCTCCAAATAAACCTATTTGGAAAATAATATAATATGATCTTATCTTGACCATTAATCTGTACATACAATTCCTCATGTTATACTTTTATGTCAAGTGACTTTTTCTATTTTTCTCTTTTACTATATCTTAACATTTTAATTGGTAAAAATTCAAGTTGAACTGATCATTAAAGTCTTATTAAATCAAGACTTTTAAAAATAATAAAAAATAAAGAAAGAGACAAGGTCTTGCTATATTGTCTAGGCTGAACTAGATTCAAACTCCTGGGCTCAAGAGTTCCTCCGACCTCAGTCTTCAGAGTAGTTGGGACTACAACTCAGGTCACCATGCCGAGTTTAAATCAAGACATTTTTAATGCAAAATACAATTATTTCAGAATTTTTTATGACTTGGGACAATGGCAAGACTGAAATTTACTTTTGCTTAAACTATTTCTTCTCAAATAGTTACAAAATACAAACAAAACTGCCTAATATATTCGTGAAACACAACAAAGGTTTAGGTATGACAGAAGACACCAGAGGCAGGTATTTACAAATCAGTAAGCTAACTGCACTATCATCCTTATTAACTAAAAAGCCCTATCAAGTCTATGACATTGAATATATCTCTTTATACAATAAAAATTCATGAATAATTGCACTGTTTATAAGGTGAAGAATTTTTTTTTTTTTTTTTAAGACGGAGTCTTGCTCTGTCACCCAGGCTGGAGGGCAATGGCGCAATCTCGGCTCACTGCAACCTCTGCCTCCCGGATTCAAGTGATTCTCCTGCCTCAGCCTCCTGAGTAGCTGGGATTACAGGTGTGCACCACCACACCCAGCTAATTTTTGTATTTTTAGTAGAGACAGGGGTTCACCATGTTGGTCAGGCTGGTCTCGAACTCCTGACCTCATGATCCACCTGCCTCAGCCTCCCAAAGTGCTGGGATTACACCACACCCTGCCAAAGTGAAGAATTTTTAAGTGTATTGAAAAGGGTATTTACAAAAATTCATAGTAAAGCTCTTCTAAATAGAGAAGTACACATATCATACGTAATAACTGCTTAGAGGCGAATTAAGCTGAAATTGCATTTTTGAATTTTTTATAAAGGAGACTATTTCCTAATATAAACCAATCTCCCGGTAATATCTTCAAATTGCTAAGCCTATACTAAAGAAATCAAATTCACAATAATGGTATACTTCAATGCCATAATATCAAATGAATAAAGCAGTAATTTTCTTCATTCACTGAAGGCAGCACAGGACAAAAGAAGTAAAACTGAAAATGTTCTTCTTGGGAGAAAAAGGGAAATATTTTAAGTTCAATGGTAAGAGGTGACCTATGTAAAATTCATCAGAATATTTATCAGAAATTCTTACACACTTAAAAAGAAACAGGTCCATTCACAAGTTCACAAGCTATAACTGGGTTCAATGTTTGCTGCTCTTCGAGCACAGTACTTGATCATATCCATTTCATTTCCCATCAGCACTATGCACCAAGACACATCAAAGTGCACATCAAATAAAAAAACTGAATAGTTTCTTACCACAAAGCTTCATTTTTGTTATTTCACAGATACATATAAAAATGTATTTAAACAATCTCAAATCATTCACTCATGAGATGACCCCCCATCAACAATTCAACTTCCTCAGCCAAAATCCTGTAAGTATGAAAAAAAAAAACAACCAACAACAAAAAAGGAGACTTAGGAACATAATAATACAAAAAAGAAACATATTTTGTTTATTTTTTTAACTGAAACAGAGGCTGCTGCAGCTGCAGGAGCCTTTTCTGACTGATGTGACATGAGTTGCTACATTTAAAACCAGACGCTTTAAACAGATGGCTATTCAGTTAAAGGCTTCAGGCATTATCTCCCACACTTGGTCACAGTTGCCAAGGAAGAGGGCACTAGTTTTCCACTACAGCTTCAGTATAATTGCACACAGGACCACAGATTGACCACTGACAATTACATATATGACATCACAGATTTGGTGAATGTGACTGCTAACCGATGTCACACTGTCTTTTAAGAGTATTGCTAGTTACAAAGAAAGCACCAAGAAACAGACATTAAAGCCTAGGTATAGAATGAACTTTAGCCTGAAATGTAGGCTATAGCAAACATACAATTCAAGAACCACTCTATACTAATAAATATTTCAAGTTATGTTTACTTTCAGTCTTTTGTTCATGTCTGAATTTTCACTGCCACAGCAATAATGAGCAACAAGTGTAGCTGGAGTATAAACCAATTAAAGATCACCTTGTACTCATATAAGTTTTTTGAATCAGCTTCCAAAAGCATATCTGCAATACATGCTTAAGAATATTATAGTCTTCATGTACCTACTTTTGGATTATGAGTCAATATTAATCATCCAAAGAAGTACAGCAGTCTTCCGCACTAGTGCTGCAGTAGTAAAACTTTGGAAGAACTGACATTCAGACTTCTGATACAAAAACATGATAGAATCTGTCCTCAAGAAATCTGATAGAAACTGCCCCTCTGAAGTTCTGTCCAAGACAGAAAGGGCTTAAGGCAATGAACAAGGCACCACCCGCACACCCCCCGCCCCTTTTTTTTTGGACTACTAGACAAACTTTCTGACTAGAATGCCTATGTCCACCTTTTTTTTTTTTTTTTTTTTTTTTTGAGACAAGAGTCTCGCTCTGTCACCCAGGCTGGAGTGCAGTGGCATGATCTTAGCTCACTGAAACCTCCGCCCCTCGGGTTCACACCATTCTCCTGCATCAGCCTGCTGAGTAGCTGGGACTATAGGCGCTCGCCACCAAGCTCGGCTAATTTTTTTGTATTTTCAGTAGAGACAGGGTTTCACTGTGTTAGCCAGATGGTCTCGATCTCCTGACCTTGTGATCCACCCGCCTCGGCCTCCCAAAGTGCTGGGATTACAGGCATGAGCCACACCTGGCCTGCCTATGTCCACTTTTGGCATGCACCTCTGCCACCTTGCACATTGTAAACTAACAGAGTTTCACCATTCCTGTCTCATTTCCCAACCATTCACCTTCCTCAAGACCCCACCTTCAATTTCTGTTTAAAATATGTAACATGGATTCTCTTTGTCTTTTTAAGATAAAGACCCAAATCCTTCTCACTGCCTGAAGGCCCTTCTGTGGCTACACTATGCCTAGTCTATCCCTATCTGCCCTCAGGTGGGCCTCATCTGATCGCATGCTCTCAGGTATTCTCGCCACTACTGCTCTCAGGTATTCTCGCCACTACAGCTACATTGGTCTTTCATTCCTGGAATACAATATGCCACCTGCCACCAAGGGCTGCTGTCCTTTCTGCTATAAAATATTGTCATTCCTCTCCTCATCTACTTCAAGTATATTCTACTTTCAGATCTCAGTTCAAATGCCCCCTTATCAGGTAAACCACTTTTCTGGTCAGGCACAGTGGCTCATGCCTGTAATTCTAGTACTTTGGGAGGCTGAGGCAGGAGGATCACTTGAGGCCAGGAGGTGAAGAACAGCCTGGGCAACATGGTAAAACCTCAGTGTGATGGCTAATACTGAGTGTCAACTTGACTGGATTGAGGGACACAAAGTATCAATCCTGGGTGTGTCTGTGCAGGTGTTGCCAAAAGAGATTAACATTTGAGTCAGTGGGCTGGGAAAAGCAGATCCACCCTTAATGTGGTGGGCACAATCTTATCAGCTTCCAGCAAATATAAAGCAGGCAGAAGTTCTGTCCCTCTAAGAAAAACCGGACTAATACACCCATCTTTACTAAAAATACAAAAATTAGCCAGGCGCTGGCCCGTGTAGTCCCAACTACTCGGGAGGCTAAGGCATAAGAATCGCTTAAGCCTGGGAGGCAGAGGTTGCAGTGAGCTAAGATTGCAATGCTGCATTCCAGCCTGGGCAACAGAGCGAGACTCTGTCATTCATTCATTAATTAACGAACCATTTTTCTGGCCTCTTATTAAGTCTAATCACCATATTATCTATACAGCACCATACTGCTCATAATCGTACTTATCTTCATTGCAGTTTTATTTGTGTTATCTTATTAATACCTGCCCCCTACCCGGCCAATAACCTAAATCCAAAGATTGCACACACCAAGTTTGTTTTTACTCCCCAGTGCTTTACTACAGTGGCTGGCACAAACTTAGCACTTAAGAAATATTTGTTGAATGAATAAGTACAGAGAAGGGTTTAAAAAATTAATATGCATCATTCAATAGAAAAATTTAGTATCACATTTTTCAATCGCAGTCCTACCATTCTTTATTGAGATAAAAAAATTGTGAAAAGAACTCTTTAAGGATCAAATTTCTCATCCTTTGACTTCAAGTATGAAGATAAAATTCTTCATACATGACCCCATAAATTTATACCACGAAACTCTATGCTCAAAACTAAAATCTTTAAAAACCAGACTGTGCTTTAAACAAACAAAAAATTAAAGATGAGTTTGTAAAGACAGAAAAATGGATTAAAAAGAAATCTCAGGCAGAAAAGAAACTCTTCAAAAGAGCATAAATGTTTTATAGAGAAGAATGTATTTTATTGTTACAATACAAAGATACTAGGATATGGAGTTGTTGGTGAGATTAATATTATGTTTACAAATGAAAAGGATCCCTCAAATACAAGCAGTTTAAACAACCGTTTGATAAAAAGGTAAGGGGTGCAAAAGATCTGATGCCAGGCTATTAAGTAGACAATGCTCTATTTTAAAAAATGCAACAATGGACAGGCCAGTAGCTACTGTGTAACATTCATTTTTCCTCTTTAGAGCTATGTTGACTTACAGATTTGGAGGTTTAACGTTTCCCCACAATATTTACACTTTAAAAATATCTTGTTCTTTCAGTAAGGGCCATCACTTATAAGTATTTATTTTATGTGGAGATCACTTTGAGGTGTCAAAAAACTCAATTCATCATATTCTGTGGACTATACTCCATTAGGACATGAGTGCTGTGGAGAGACCTAACTATAATTCTCAAATGGTAGCCATGTAAGTTTAGCTACCCTAAGACAGACTGCTACTGCCATGTAGATATTCCACTGTAGTCTTTCTTCACCTAGATTTTTATTTTCTTGACTTTTTCATTATTGCTTAATTGCTAACAATTCCTTTTGACATGTATTGATCATGCTAATAGCTATAACATGGCCTTTTGTGCCTAAAATTGATGGACTATATTTAATACAAATCTATATGTATTGACAAACAAGTTTATTTAATGATGTTTATTCAAAGGAATGACATTTTCTAGACAGCACTTTTCACATTTGAAATATTGAAGATAAAATGCTAGCTTTAAAAAAAATAAAAATCATTTTAACACTTATATATTGATTCGCCACACACAATTTTCCTAAACACGTTATTTTCATAGATGGCTAAGCAACATGTACCAATCCTACCACCATCGCCTACTGAACCAGTCTAACTCTGTGTACTACAGACTACCAGAAGTATGAAACAAAGAGTCACATGAATATACCTTTCAAGGTTCAAAAAAAAAGGAATTTTTATTTATAAATATAAACACTGCATGTTACAAAGACTTAACTAAATTAATAACGAGAACAAACAAATAAGAGCATTAAACAGAAGTAACATGCCTTTTATTTAACTCCACAAACAGTGTCTTGTGCTTAATAAACATTTTTCTGGCCAAAAAAAAAAAGGTACAAGGTGACGAGAAGCTATTAACTGTCAAACAAAAACAACACTAGATAATAGAGAGAGGTATCACAGAAATTTACTACTGTGAAGCAGAGATACACTAACAGGCCTTCTTATAACCTGAGTAAAAGCTTCCGGAAATAGAGCTGATTCCTCTGATCCTGTATTCACCAAGCAACGTTTTGACTCCTAGCTTAGCTTCTCGGGTACCAAGACACCATGAAAAAGAGGTATTAGAAAGTAATGACTATTCTAATCAATGAAAAAATACAACCACCCCACTGTCAATTAACAAGCATCGTGGATACAAATCAACTTCTTTCTGAATATGATAACTGGTTCAGGTCCCCAGAGCTGGATCAAACCAGGGCAAATGGATGAAACTACAAAGTTGAAGACGCTAGCCTAAAGAAGTGATCTCAAACTCCTTGGTTTTAGGGTCCCTTCATAACTCTTAAAAATTATAGAGGACTCCAAAAAGTGTTTGTTCACATGGGTTTACTTACCAGTATTTATTATATTGGAAATTAAAACTAATAAAAAATTTAATATCTACTTATTCATTCATTTAAACACACTAATAAGCCCATTCACAGCAATATAAATAACATTTTCAGGAAGGCAAAGCACCAGGCCTACTGCAGGAGTGTGAAGGAGGCCACAAATTCTGTTTCAAGATAGCTCTGAGCCCACAGAGAACACATTATGAGCAAAGCTCACCCTCTCAAGTCCAAAAAATTACAGACAGGAAGTTACTGAGACTAAATGATAGCAGATATGTCCAAGGAATATTGTGAGGATTTGATCCATTTAGGAATTTTGTGATGTATGTGTGGAGATGGCAACTAGTGGACAACGCAACAGTAATGGAATGGTGGTAATATAGGCAAATAGTAACATCATATTAGAAGCCTAGGAATGAGGATAAATAATGGCTACTCAGCAGAAAAATCCATGTTCCCTCTCAAAGCGATCTGTTCTACTATGAGGCAAAAATCAGGTCATGTACATTTTCATATTAAATTTTTTGTTAAACAAACTTCTGTAATCATCTAACGATTTTTGGAAATACGACTAACATATATAAATGTAGTGAGAAGAGGTACATTGATTTTCTTTTTCACAAATCTATTTTACATCTGCTTTAACAGAAGACAATCATATTATCATATCTACTTCTGTATTCAATATATTACAATGTGTTGCTTTGGTTGAAGTATACAAAGAAAATCTGGCATCACACAAGCATGTAGTTGGAGAAGGGAGGTGCACATTAATAACCTTTTCAGTTAGTTGGAGATATCTTTCTCTAACACTATACCAAAACTAAATAAATGGTATTTGCTAAAAGGTTAGTTGAAGTACAAAACCTAAAACTATTAAGCCGGGTGTGTTGGCCCAGGCTTGTAATTTCAGTGCTTTGGGAAGCCAAGGCAGGAGGATCACTTAAGGCCAGAAGTTCAAGATCTGCCTGGGCAAAATATGGCGACTCCATCTCTACAAAAATCTTTTTTCCAAAAATCACCAGGGCGTGTGGCACGCACCTGTACTCCCAGCTACTTGGGAGGCTAAGCTGGAAAGATTACTTGAGCCCAACAGTTCGAAGCTGCGGTGGGCTACGATCACGCCACTGCACTCCTGCCTGAGCAGCAGAGTGAGACCCCGTCTCATAAATAAATAAATAAACAAAAAATCATATCAATGAACTTTCTATATTCCGCTACATTAAAACCCAACAATCTATCATACACTTTGATTATCAAGCATTGGTCATTTGGAAAATACTGGTTAACTGAGTTACACACAGATTCTATATGTTGACACATTTTACCAAACACTATCAAAAAATAACAATTATTAATGCCACCAATAATCTCAGCAGAAAAATCTTTAAGTATTGAGAAGTTATCAGCTCACAGTGGCCAATGCAAGTCTCCCAAAACTCTCATTTTTGCATGAAATCACAAATTTTATCATAAGCAACAAATACTGTCAGCTCATAATCTTTATATGGAGTTAAATACTTCACCTATAACTTACATCTTCTTCTTATGGAATAACATGAAATAAATTCCTGTCTACAGTGGAAACTATTTTACAGGTCTCCAAAAACCCAGCACTATTTTTCCTCTCTAGGCTAAACAAATCCAGTTGTTTAAACCATTCCCCATTTACAGAATCCTCTAATTTAGCCCCATCCCAACCACCTTCCTCTCGTAATGGCTCCAGTTTTTTAAGTCCTTCTTAAAACAAAGCTTTCTAAAATGAGCACAACACTCCGGATATCTCTGATGAGGATAAAGGGAACTGAAACCATTAATTTTCCTGATCTGGGTACAATCCTTCTCTAACATAGCCTTGATATCATGTTAGCTTTATTAGTCACATACCAAAACATTCGGCTCTTTTCCACTCACAGTACTGAGAAGCCCTATTTCCCCCTTCAATATCTACCAATCATTTTTTTTAAAAACCTCAATGCAGAGCTTTACACCCATTCCTATTAAATTTTGCCCAGTTTCTGACATACACAAACTAATGATAATCTTTTGGAAATGTGGGTCTACCACAAATACTCACTGTACCTCTCAGCTTTATTTTTTTAATCAACTTCATGAAGATTTTATAATGACTTCTTTCTCATTATCTAAGACTTTTGTTACTGTTTCTAATCAGCAAGTATTGAATAAGATAAAACCACAGGGAGAGCCCAGTGACCTAAAACTGCAGCTCATCATTCTGGTTCAAACAACTCAATGAAGATCCACTTAGGTATATAATTCCCTAACACACACCTTATATGACACACTCCTATTTCATAGAAGTTAAAATTCTACATAACTGCTTACTCTTCTAATCAATGAGTCTAAAAAAGAACCCAAGAGTTCTTTCGTAAAATGAAAGAATCATATTTCCGGATGTAAAAAATTCAACCAGATGAGAACACCAGCATATGATTCACCCCAGCCAGCTACACTGAGAAAGGCCATGTCAAACTGCCACTGCATTATTCCAGGTAGCCTGCTATGTCACTGCCGCAGAGATTTTTTTGGCTATATAGCCTAGACTATCTGAAGGGACTGCCTCTTCCAGGTTTCACTCTCTAGAAATGAGAAACTTCCTGTTTTCTGTAAATGGTTACAGAAAATGTAAGTATATTTTATACAATTTAAGTCTCTTTCTATTCCACATTAGTTACTTCGTCGGGAATGCTAAAAGCATATAACTCCAGGCAAGACAGCATAGTAGAAAGCTTTGAAGGCAAAAGTCCTAGAGTTCTAGCTTCTTCACCACTTAAAAATGAGTGACCTTACCTTTCACTTTGCATCTACGTGACTTAGAATCTGTAAATGTGATGGAATCGCGACAGACTCAGAAAATTGCATATATCATAGCATTACTGTGAAGAATAATCGAGATTATATATATATGAAAATAACCTCATAACCTGTTTGGTACAAGCGAAGTCCTCAATACACATTAGTTTCCATCCTTCCTGCCACAGAGTCTTGCAAGGAATAAGCACTCCCACATTGAAGCATTATGCTCCCTTCCAATCCATTTAAGACAAAAAAAAAAAAAAAAAAAAAAAAACAGGTACTATTCCATGTTCCACGACAGATAAAAGTTGTCACTCCCAGTACAGGAGCTAAGATAAGCAGAAGATATTACATACTGTGAAGTAACAGATCAGAAAATACACCTTGCTTATTTTAGGATACAAGTGCATGGCACACTAGAAGAACTCAGGAAAAAAAAAAAAGTCTGCCAAATTGGTGATTCTATATCATCTACCTAAAGAAACTATCACTCATGGAAAAAAGACATAAAGTATAGGTTTAGGAATAAAATATTTACAATCAAAAACTCCTTTCTCATGTTTAAAAAATGGCATTACGACTTTAAAATAAAAATTTCAATGGCTAAATATAACTTGACCAAATACGGCATTATAAGTTTTCTTCAAATGAAACTATCACATGTATCAATAAAACCACTACAGACAGAGACAAACTCAAGAAACTATGTTGCAGTGATCCAGAGACAAAGGTAAGGCCATAGATAGGACTTAGTATATTTTAATAAGTCACAGGACTGTCTTATTTTAAGATGGTAGTATATAAATCAATAAAACAGGCACTTTATAGCATAAGAAAAATGGGTTATAATGCAAACTAATTATACAATTTTGTTTTATAGTTCTATTAAACTTGTCTCCTTCTTTCCTTGCAACAGTGGTAAAAGCATTTCAAACCGAGATGTTTAACATACTGCAATTCGTTTGCTCAACTGCCTTACAGAGCATGCATTTGCTGGGTAACAAAACGAGAAACATGAGATGCATGATTATTTTCTAAAAATTCATGCAACAACTGATAAAATATCATCTATTCAACCAATTTTGTTTTCATTTGCACCTCACCAAATTAATAAAATTCCCTATCCCACTGTACTATCACACAGGTTGCCTTAATTTATAAGGAATCAGGAGGACAAAGGACTATCCATACAAAGGGTCGACTGGGTAAATATTCTCACGTTACACCATATAGGAGAAACAGAAGAATGGAAAAGCCAGGATACCCCAGAGCAAACACGTATATTAAATCTGAGCTTTGGGAGGCCAGGGCGAGAGGACTCCTTGAGGCCAGGAGTTTGAGACCAGCCTAGGCAACATAACAAGACACCCATCTCTACAAAAAATTAAAAATTAGCCCAGTGTGGTAGCACTGTAGTCCCAACTACTTGGAAGGCAGACGCAGAAGGACTGCTTGAATCCAAGAGCCCAAGTCTGCAATGAGCTATGATCATGCCACTGCACTCTAGTCTGAGTTACAGAACAAGACCCTGTGTCTATCAATCAATAAAAACAAAAACTCAAAAACTTAACCCCAAATTTTCAGGCAAAAGTTAACAAAAGTACTACACATTTTAAAAGGCAGTAACCGGCCGGGCGCGGTGGCTCAAGCCTGTAATCCCAGCACTTTGGGAGGCCGAGACGGGTGGATCACGAGGTGAGGAGATCGAGACCATCCTGGTTAACACAGAGAAACCCCGTCTCTACTAAAAAAAATACAAAAAACCAGCCGGGCGAGGTGGCGGGCGCCTGTAGTCCCAGCTACTCGGGAGGCTGAGGCAGGAGAATGATGGGAACCCGGGAGGTGGAGCTTTGCAGTGAGCTGACCCAGTGGCGCAGAGCGAGACTCCGTCTCAAAAAAAAAAAAAAAAAAAAAAAAACAACTTAATTCCGACTAACAAAGACTATTTTAGGTAGAGGTAACAACAAAAACTAAGAGAGTGAAGTATCTGAATATACAACAAAGAGAAAAATTTAAACGGCACACTGAGCAGTTTCTACTTTTCTAAATAAAATGGGGCATAACTGTTTCTGAACCCAGGAGTATTGAGACCTTAACTTTTAAGAAACGTTAGCTCTTCAGGTTACCTGAAAGATGCAGATTAGAGATAGAAAAGGCTAAAAAACAAGGAGACAAGTTAGGATGTCCTTGATGAGGACCCAGAAAAGCAGGTATGAGAAAAAAACAGAGCAGTATACTAAATACATCAGAGAAGGAGAACTGGCAGAACTTTAGTGACTACAATTATAAGTGAAGAAAGAAGGAGGAATTCAAACACGGGTAAATAACTGAGAAATGATGCCGTTAAACCTTGACAGGAAACACAGTAATGTGTAATAATAATAGGAGGGTCGTTAATAAATGCAGATGATTAACAAAATCATGTCAAATATGAGATGGTGAAAAATTCATACGGAAGAGTCCAACGTAACACCAAAAATATCAGAATGGAACTCAAGAAAACAGTCTGGCTAGAGATGGTATCAAAAGTCTCAACCCCAGAAAGGCAACCAGGGAAGCTATGGGAGTGGAAGAGACTACTGAAAAATCAAGTGGAGTAAGAGGAGAAAAAAGCAGATCAGGAACAAAACCGGACAAGGACTCACTACCTGTGTAACACAAAGCAAGTTAGACTACCTGGAAAGAAATCCCAGACCTACCACTTAACCTGTGTGAACTCGGACAAGTTTCTTAAGCTTTTTGTGCTTCGGTTTTTTCACATGTATAACAGGGATAACAGCGGACCATCCTTTGTACTGTTGTTGAATTAAGTCATTCTGTCTTCATGTAACCCACACGTAAAACATTACAGAAACCAAGATTCATATGTAAAGTACATATAACAGTGTCTGACTTACATTAAGGCCCAATAAATACGAGCTCCCATCATCATCATCATCATCATCATCACCAAAAAAGAACAGTAAAAGGTAGAGAAACAGAAGAGTACCAAAGCAAAAGGGTGAACAACAAGAGGATATGAAGAATGTAAGCTGAATTCGATGAAGGCTAAGAACTGGCCTTGGACAGGGTCTTTGACTGTAGTCTCAGTAGGGTAGCAAGGAAAAAAGCGAGATTGCCAAGGGTTGAGGATAAGCAGAGGCAACAACAAAAGTTACCTTTGGAGAATTTTGAAAAACAAATGGAAAAATGATAGAGCCTTAAGGAGCAAAGGCAAAGAAAAAAATTCAGCTGAAGGACCAAAAGGGTGTGGATCAAGAGTAGGAAGCCACTAGGCAAGGAAAATAGAAAACAGATGAAACCAAGTCATGAAGGAGTTGAGAAAAGACAAGGGAGAGGAAGGGGAGGGAACCAGTTAACTCAATGGCTCTGACTTGTGGTACATACGCAGAATCGAGAACTCAGCCAAAAAAAAAAAAAAAAAAAAAAGGTAAATTTCTTGCATTTGTTTATGTGCCCGGAGTATAAGACAACCATTCCATATACACTCTCATCCTCGAGTTCTTAAATACTGCACTAACTTGGTTAAATTAGCTTCTATTGTATTTTTGTTAATTGGGTAAATGTTTATCTAAGTATCCAAAAACACACATACAAAAAAAAGTACAGGTATGTTAAGGGTACAGTTCAATTAATTTTCACAAAGTAAACATACCTGTGTAACGAGTACCCTCTCCCCCACCCACCAACACCGAAATACTGGAACAAAATCAACTTCCTAGAACCCTAAGTCACCTCCCTCATGACCCCTCCCAGGCACTACTCCACAGTAACTGTACACATGATCCTGATTTCTGTTATCATAAGTTAGCTTTGTGTCTAAACTTTATACAAAAGAAATCAGAATACCACTTGTGAAGAAGCAGTTCTCAAGATCATCATAGCAATTCAAAATCCTTCCAAAGCTAAGCATTCAGTCTCTGTCTCAGAAATATTCTTGGATAAAAACAAATTTCACATAAATTATGTCCATTTTGACCATTACTCATCTGTGTCTCCCCAATGAAATACTTTTCTCTGTCCCTAAGTAAACCAACAAACATCACTTTGCCTTAAATCTCCGTCATTTCACATGAAAGCTTCTCAAATAATGCTATTTATATAACTTTAAAATTACACTTTATGTTTATATTAAAGTTATATAAATAGCATTATTATTTGAGATGCTTTCTAAAGTGTAATTTTATTTACTTGGTGCCTAATCATACTATTCTTACTGTTTTTAAGATAGGCCTCTTTCATTAATGATTATCTACCTGAATAGTTTAATTCTGTTATTAAAAGTATACAAAAAGGTAAATCTGACCTATGAGGAAAAAGGTAACACATTAAAAGAGTTCACTGTAATACTCAGAAAAAAGTCAGTGTAAGGAAAAGTATTTAATAACAACAATCTTAAATCTGTTATATCAATTCCTTCTTTGGAATTCCCAAGAAACAATTGTTTTTTTTTAAAGACAGAATCTCACTCTGTTGCCGAGGTTGGAGTGTACACTGGCACAATCACGGCTCACTGCAGCCTCAACATCCCGGCCTCAGGTGATGCTCCCCTGTCAGCCTCTCAGGTAGCTGGGACTATAGGTGCACATCACCATACCCTGCTTTTTGGTTTGTTTGTTTTGGTAGAGACTGAGTTTCACCATGTTGCCCAGGCTGCTCTCGAACCCATGGGCTCAAGCAATTTGACTGCCTCAGCCTCCCAAAGAGTGCTGAGATTAAACCACGCCTGGCCTCCCAGTCACAACTGTTAACAGAGGTCACAGAATTTTCAGCATCAGTTCCATAGATATGTATTATGTATATGATGGTCAGCTATTACAGTACTCTTTGATACTCCACCAAAGACTGGTAAAAGTATTTTTTATATTGAAATATTTGCAGAAATCTGTCTGTACTCTTTGGCAAATAATTTCAATTTTTTTCATAATTTGGAGGAGCCAGAGTCCTAAGGACTTGCAGAGCAAACTCTTCTTTGAATTGAACTGCAAAGCTATGTACCAGACAATTCTGAAAATTAAAGTCAATTTGGGAGCTTAGTTCAACTGCATAACTATGAGAAGCTATGCATAATCATTTAAAATGAAAAACAGCAATTTCCCTACTCATGTTAAAAGTATCCAACATACAAACAGAAGAACATGAATATATCTTTGTTAGCAGCAAAATGAACACTCTAATCCTGTGATACTTTTACACTGTTCTTACAACCCACTTACCTTGTCTTCACCTCGTAGTAAAGAATTCTGTCTTTATTTTCCTCCCACTAGCCTCCCGACAAAGGACAGTGTCTTAAGCAGTATCCAGCACATATGAGAAATTCCAAAATATTTTTGCTTAATTGAACTGAATATTCACTTCTAAAATATGCTGACTGCTTAGAGTTTGCAAGACAGTCTGACATGAGAAATTAATCTAACGTCTTCTTAAGCACACTCTGAAGATAAAGACTGTATTAAAGATTATATAGTTACACTGTTAGCAAAATCAAAGTGTATTAGAATGAATTCGTGCCATGAATTCATGTTTCCCCTACCCATCTTGAATCGTGTATTCTAATTTTCTCTACTGAAGCTGCATTTTGAAAATATATTCACAAATATAACTTCTGTATAAAACAAAAGTAAATAGGAAACAGTGAAAGAAGAATACAGTTATTCAACCTGGAAAGGTACTGGATAACTCTGGTTATACTTCTTAATGAATTAAATTCAAAGTTTTAAGTTAAGAACTTCTTACCACAAAAGAATTTAAAATTTGACAATTTACCTGTGTGTGTGTATGTACACAATTTTTTTAAAGAAGAATATTTTGGTGTCAATAAATACAAGAGATTATATTTTTCTTCCTTAACTTATGTTATAATATAGAATCTGGGCCAGGCACAGTAGCTCACGTCTGTAACCCCAGAACTTTTGGAGGCCCAGGCAGGAGGATCACTTAAGCTCAAGAGTTTGAGACCAGCCTGGGCAACATCGTGACACCTCATCTCTACTAAAAATCAAAACAATTATCAGGCATGGTGGTGCACACCTGTAGTCTGTAGTCCCAGCTACTTGGGAGGCTGAGGCTGAAGCAGAGCTATGATCATGCCACTGCATTCCAGCCTGGGCGACATGCAAGACTCTGTCTCCAAAAACAAACGCTCTATGAAGGCATTTCAAAGCCAAACAGTGGTGTCAGATAATGGGGACATTCAGGTACCTGAGCAGTGAATAACCTTTTTTTTTTTAAAGGTTACAAGAGAGGAGAATGGAAGAAAGAAAAAAAAAAGAGAAGGGAGGAGAACCAAAGAGATGAGGCGAAAGCCTTACATACAACCCTACATGGATGGATATGGCCATTCTCCATGGGACAGTGCCTCATTAGATCATTAGTAGTTGTTTGTCCAAATACAATCAGCTATATTCTGAGTCTGTCACCATGTCTATTAAAAGAAGTGTAAGTAACTACCCAAAAGAACTGTAAAAAATTCCAATGACATACAAATAACACCAGTAAGATGCTGGTCACATCTCATAAATTTGAATTTCCTTTATTTGAGAATCTCTACAATCCAAGTGACTTACTTTGTGGTGTTCTGCATTTCAAAATTGTTGCAATTAATTAAGCTAAGAGGAAAAGGTGAAAAGATTTCACCTTAATCACTGTGGCTCAGCAGCACTGCCTTGGTACTGTTGGCATCCAATAGCAGGGGCCAGAGATGCTGCTGAACACCCTACAATACACAGGACAGACAGCTCCACAAACAACATCCAGCCCAAATGTCAATACAGGTTGAGCATTCCTAATACAAAAATCTGAAATCCAAAGTGCTCCAAAACCCAAAACTTTTTGAGTGCCACCATGATACCGCAAGCAAAAAATTCCACAACTGACCTCCTATGACAGGCTGCAGTAGTCAAAACTGTTTCATGCATACAATTATTTAAGATGCTGCATAAAATTAACTTCAGGTTGTATGTACAAGGTGTATATGAAACATAAATAAATTTCATGTTCTGACTTGAGTTCTATCCCAAGATACCTCATTATGTATATGCAAATATTCCAAAATCTGAAAAAATCCAAAGTCTCAAACACGTCTGGTCCCAAGCTTTTCAAATAGGGGACACTTAACTTGTAGTGCCAAAATTAAGAAACTGTGGCAGAGATGAGGTATGCACGCTCTTAAGTCCCTCCAGATCTACACGAGATCCCGCCCCCTTCAACTACTAAAAGACACAGTTCCTGCAATTCTAACTGCTCACTACTGCATCTACTTGCCTACAAAAAAGGCAGAATCTTGATTAAGCGGTTTCAATAGATTTTTAAAGTGATATATATTGTAAGATATCTAAAGTATCAATTAAATCTAAAGGGCTAGTCAAAGTTGTAACAGTTCTTCCTTACTATATAATTACATTGTTTATATGTGATAGAAATTTCTGAGGAACCTGAAAATGAGTTATTTCTTTTTTTTTTTTTTTTTTTTTTTTTTTTTTAGATGGAGTCTTGCTCTGTCACCCAGGTTGGAGTGCAGTGGCACGATCTCGGCTCACTGCAACCTCCGACTCCCAGGTTCAAGCAATTCTCCTGCTTCAGCCTCCTGAGTACCTGGGATTACAAGCACACGCCCACCACGCCAGGCTACATTTTGTATTTTCAGTAGAGATGGGGTTTCATCATGTTGGTCAGGCTGGTCTCGAACTCCTGACCTGGTGATCCGCCCACCTCGGCCTCCCAAAGTGCTGAGATTACAGGCATGAGGCATCACACCCGGCAAAAATGAGTTATTTCTTAAACAGAAAACAGTCCCCTCAAAATCTAACCTGTACACATCATTTATAAATCATCTTTTAAAAAAAAGTGGGCAATCCAAGTTTTTAAAAAGAAACAATTATCATTCATTTAATCTTCTGTTCAAGAACACACAGGTCATCACCAAACCTACATTTCCTTTGCATATCAGCCAACTGGAATCTGGTAGTGGCAAGTTACACAACAGGAATACATAACACTCTTTACTATTATCCCAATAATTTCTTTAAAGTGAATCAAAGTTTGTTTTTTTGTTTTTGTTTTGTTTTTTTGAGACAGCGTTTCATCTTGTTGCCCAGGCTGGAGTGCAACGGCGCGATCTTGGCTCACGACAACCTCGTCTCCCGGGTTTAAGCAATTCTCTGATCTCAGCCTCCTGAGCAGCTGGGATTACTACAGGCGCATGCCACCACATCCGGCTAATTTTTGGGGTTTTTTTTTTTTTGCAGTTTTAGTAGAGATGGGGTTTCATCATATTGGTTAGGCTGGTTTCGAACTCCTGACCTCAGGTGATCTGCCCACCTCAGCCTCCCAAAGTCATGGGATTACAGGCCTGAGCCACCGCACCTGGCCATAAATCAAAGTTTTAACTAATGATTGTGAGTTGGAACAAAATGAGAAAAACCTTAAGACATTTCTTCAATTTATGATTTTGTTTAAAATTGGAGCCCTACAAGAATCTCACAACAAAATTTTCTTTTGCTTGCTTGCTTAAACATACTCCAACTTCCAATGCTGAGACCTAAAACCATATTGCAAACTGCTGTTTCCATAGTGAGGTTTGCGGAACTGGAAAACTCCACAGCTCCAACCACCTTTCACTATTCTCCACTTGCCTCATGCCTTCTCCCTCTTTCAGTTGTATTGCCAGTCATTATAATCACTCCTGTGCACATGTCCCCACCTCCCTTGACCCTCTCTCATCTAAATCCGACTCACAAACCTAATCTATGCCTGAACCTGTGCTGTTGAATATGGTTAGAAAAAACCCAAACCCATTCAAACTGGTCTTACTTTAATTAATAACCACAACTCAAGTGGGCTCTTGACATTGTGCAGAAATCAAATCACACTTCCCTAAGCCCTTCCCTTAGCCACTCTCCTCCATGACTAACCACTTTCTTAGGCATTCTCCACAAACCTCTGACACTTCTCCTACTTTTGGTCTCAACTGATGAACTTCCTTCCTTTTTCATTGACATAAACCACTGAAAGAGAAATTCCACATTCCACATCTACCACCTATCAGCCTCCATACTCCATACTCTCTCCTTTCTCTTATTCTAGAGAAAATATATCCTTTGCTCTTACCTGTTGCCAATCCCCTACATTTCTGTACTTTTTCCCATTTCCTACAGCTTACTGAAGAACACTGCTCCAGCAATTCTACTCTCTCTCACTCTCTCTCTTTCTCTCTGACATGTCAATTTCTCACTCACTACTATATCAATCCCAACAGAAAGCAAGTGAAAAGCAGAAGGGTGACAAACTTGAAGACCCAAAAAACACAATTTGGAAACTAATGCACTCTAACATATATTACATGTTTACTCTCCTCACCCCAAAATCCTAGCCACAATTCAAGAATGCCCCCCACCCAAGTCTTCCCTCCCACCTCCCACCTGAAGTTCCTGTGGGCACTTTCAGAGCACTCTGATCACCCTGCTAACATGCTGCTCTTCATGTACTACACAAAGGTATGCAGCTTATCTCCCCTCTTGAGATTTTTAAGCTACTTGAGGTTAAAGACTGTTTTAGTAACCACACAGCAGACAGGCAGTGAATGTTAATCAAAAGAAAGACTGCATGTATTTTTGCATGTATTTCTTAAGAGTTTACAAATTTGGAGGGGAAAAAAAAAAAAAAAGACCAAAAATTGTGGAGACAAGCTGATTTAAATGTACCAAAGCCAAATTTTAAAAGGATCGGAGAGAAATTTGAAAACAACAGGAGTCCAGAACTGACAGCAGTTTATAACAACATCTTACCTGGGTTGAAAATACTGGGAAATAAATTCACAGTGGTTAAAGCTACTCTGCAGATTATATGTGTGCCAAAACTTGAGTTTTACACAAACCATGCTGTGGCCAAATAATACAGTTTTCAATTGGAATATCACCTATGAGCAACTTCTTCAGTTCAGTGATACTCAAATATCAGACTCATCAGCTACACTGTAAAAGGCAAATTTACAATGTCAATCTGTAAAACTGAGTTAAGGTATGAAATAGCATTATAAAACATATCAAAGTAAAATGACTAGTATTACCAAGAATGACGTCTGATTTTGAAATACCAAATTTCTGAATATCTCCTTATAAAATCCTAAACTGACAATTCTTAGCAACTATAAACAAACATGTGTTTTGATACTAAGACCATTAAATCAACTTTGTATCACAAGCAAAACCCCCTTTAAGGTGAAACGTCATTTTTCAAAGACAAACATTTCAATATGCTCACAATATCTGTTTATTTTTAAAATTTTACAGAATTCAATGAAATTAGGTAGCACTGCATTTTTAGAGGCAAGGGGGGAAAAAATCAACATCAGATTATTTCCCTAAGTGAGTCATAAATTCTTGCATAGAAAAAATGGTGTGTGGGTTAAATGAGATTTTAAAAATGTGTGTGTGTGTGTGTGTGTGTGTGTGTGTGTGTGTGTGTGTGTATATATATGGGCTTCCTTGACAAAAAGATGACTGTCTTTCAGATAACCAGGTTATGAAGAAATTCTGAGGTTCGTACATTACACTTAGTGGAAGCCAGCAAAGCTCCAAATACAGTTTACAAACCACTATGCCAACTCCCCTTAATCCTCATTTAAGAAGGATTACCACTTACGATCTAACCTCACTGTGCCACTGTTTCAGTAGTGAATCCAATGAACTGATTTTAAACAAACATGGGGTTTCAACAAATGTACTATTCATTAGCTACAGAGAACACAATGAAGAAGGCTACTTCAGAAAGGCAGAACCCCTCTGGTAAATTTGCCACAATCTTTAGTTAAACCTTCAACTTTTAGGATAATTGCAATCAATCTGCAGTAAATTCAGTGGATGATATTCTATTACAATATTAAATAAAGAAAGCAGAAGTAAACTAGCAGTTACAAAATACGGATAGCAGCCAAAATAAAGTTTTTTAAAGTGAATAAATGGAGACTATACTTTCAGGAAACGTGGGGTTTGTACAACAATGAAGAGAGGGATGTGTTTAGCTAAGTGGCAACCAGCCAATGTCTCACTTTGAATCAAATCTGTCACTGAAATGAGGTTTTCCAGGAAACAACAAGAATAAAAAAACTTTAGGCTTGTTCAAAGAAATATAGCTTAAGAAAAAATTTCGTGGCAAATCCACAAAATGCCAGTAAGGTAACAATAAACCATTTATCCAACCTGGAACGTGAACAGTTTTCGGAGATGTCAATTATATCAGACCTCTAAGTTGCAGGTCTGAACTACGTTTCTGATGTCAAATATTCACCACACTTAAAAAAAAAAAATTAATAAAAGCCATTATTTTGATTTAAATCACATATCTAAAAACCATTAACTATTTATCACTTGAATTGGCATTCTCAGTTTTACAAGAGAACCAAAAGTCATTTATATTAAAGTTTCAATATAGTGTATGGCTTATTTGACAATCACTACCAAATATTTTATGACCTATGCCTGTTGGAGATAGTATTGTGTATGGTGGTGGAATTTTTCACAAGGACCCAGTGTGTGGATTTCAAAAGAATACATTTAGAAATATATTCACAGAAAGTGTCTATGTTAATGAATCATAGAAGTTCTAAGAAAATCCAACAATCTAAAATATTTGTTTCATATACCAGCAGACAGCAAACCACATAAATTATATCCAAAATGTACATCAAGAAATTTTAACAAACATCTTTATCCTCAAAGTGCCTCATTTGATAAAAATTCATAAAATCAGGGTTTATTTAATCAAGGTATGAAAGACTACAAAATCTTTACTACCTACGAAGTGGTCAGTAGAAAGCAATATGATTGGATAACCAAAGGAAACCAAAAAGAAACACCTTTCTTATTTTCTTATTAGAATATGAATAACAAGACTTACTTGATCACTATAACACAGGTTCATTCTTTTTTTTTTTTAATCTACATTTCAGAGGAGAGAGGACATAGATTCATTCTTGAAGTATAATTTCCAACACAAAACTTTACAAGACTCTAAAGATCTTTGTAATATGACTGTTAACTGCTATTAGGTAATACCTGATGAAAATCAACAGGACTGCTGACCATGACACTAATAACACGCAGATTCCAAAATTCCTTAGTATACTACTCAAAGCCCTCAGTAATCTGGTCTCATTTTACCTTATTGATCTATTTCCTGTTACTCCTGGTAAGGCACATTTAATTTATTAGAAAAATATCAATTTTTTTCATCATATGCTTTTTTTTTTTTTTTTTTTTGAGATGGAGTCTCGCTCTGTCACCCAGGCTGGAGTGCAGTGGCGCAATCTAGGCTCACTGCAACTTCCGCCTCCCGGGTTCAAGCGATTCTCCTGCCTCAGCCTCCTGAATAGCTGGGATTACAAGCACACGCCACCATGCCCAGCTAAATTTTTTGTATTTTTAGTAAACTCAGGGCTTCACCATGTTGCTCAGGCTGGTCTTGAACTCCTGACCTCGTGATCTGCCCACTTCAGCCTCCCAAAGTGCTGGGATTATAGGCTTGAGCCACGGTGCCCAGCCCATCATATGCTTTTCTTTCTCCATGCTTTTATTCACTCTATTCCCTTCTCCTGAAACAAATACTCTACCTCTTCCTTTCTGCATTTCATCATACACTTCTTTCAAACCTCATCATTTTGAAATACTACCTCCTCCTCAAAGTCTTCTCATTTCCCCAAAGCAGCAATCATTGCTGAATTAACATAGCATAGCTATAATTATTTCATAAAACATTTTATATATAACATTTTACTTAGTTGTATATCTTTATGTTTTCTCTCTCCTACTTGACTGGAAACTCTGCGAACCAATCACACCTGCTGAATGAAAATAATCAACTGATTGAACCTAAAGTCAGAAGAGATTAGACATCAGATTTACAGAAAGAAGCAAAGACTTCCTACACACACCACTGGGGGAGGGAGGGTGACAAAACACCTCAGTTCTATACCTGCTTTTTTATTCCTGTTTATGGGCTTTATTACACAGCAAACTTTTTTTTTTCCAGGAATAATTTATTTAGATCCAGTAAGTTAGAAGACTTGAAACATCATATTTAATTGTCACAGAAATCCTGAGGTAGACATGTGTCACTAAGTCCACTATACAGCCAAGGAAATTAAATCCCAACTGGTTAAGTAACCCATACAACATCTTTACAGTGAGGAAAATGGAAAAGCTGGTACTAAAGTCCAAGCTTTGTGATACTTGGTTTACCGTTTTTGTTTCACTACACCACCCTGTCTCTGGACAACCAAGAGCAAAAGGTCAAAACCTAAAATACAAAAAAGGGTAGACACATACACACTAAAGAGCACAGATCCAATAATAACCTTTATAATCTCCTCTAGTTCTAAAAGTCCATATTTAATGTACCACTGTTGTTCCTTTCAACAGCAACCTAGAAAATGTGTTCCCAAGTCCACGCTCTTCCATTCAAAATTCTTTCTCTTAACTAATCAAACCCATCTTTTCTACTGCTCTCCCAAACAAACCTTCAACTCCAAACAGCTGCTTCCTGCTATGCCGCACACAGCATGTTTATTAATACCCAATGCTTTGTACTCAGGCAGCTAGCACTTTCCTACCCACACTTGCCCCGTGTTGTTTTTGCTGAACTGCCTTAATGACTCCAGCTCACCAATTCCAGGCTATTACCTATAAAGTGAAATTCTGCATTTTATTACAGCTATAATGTGGTCTATTTTCTCTATGGAAGTCAATACAAAATAGTGGTTAAGACCAAGGACTATGGAGCCAGAGCCCCTCCTCTCTCACTTACGTGTTCTTTGGTTTGAGAGATTACTTGACCTCTCTATGCTTCAGTTTCCTGTCAATCAGCAGGAAATCATAGTATAGTCCCTACCTCACAGTTATGATAAAATGAGTTCATACATAAAAAGTGCTTTCAACAAAGCCTGACACACAAATAATGCTCCTATATCAGTGTCTATCACTGTCATTTCTTCCAGTATCATGGTTTTAATAGATTGCCTCAGAAGTATAAACTATCCCGCAATGCTGGACACATATTGTTTTATGTAGAAGCTATATATTAGTCATATGCTTTTAAGTCTTTCCCCGCAAAAATTCAATTTATCAGGTTTTCTCTAACATACTTATTTTATAATGCACAAGAGTATATCCTAAAATTATATTTCTATAATATAGAAGATGTAACTATGCTAATCATAGGGGATGTCTAGAAGTGAATATCTATCTGCTCCATTAAATCTGGAATCTGTACTGACCCAACTGTTCCATTTAATCAAACACCATGCGAACTATTAAGAGCTCCCTCTGACTTTAACAGCCAATTTCCCAGAGAAAGAGCGACTCACTACTAAAAGATCTTAATAATACACAAGGCCTAGAGAGTATTGCCTTTTTTCTTTTTCTTAAGTTTAAAAAAAAAAAAAGACTTTTCCTGTCAACAGAAATCAGTGAAAAGCCTCTTGAACACAGCAAGAAGGTAGGCTTGATTTTAGCCACAATGTAAGTCCCTGCAGAATTTCAGAGTGCCAACAATAGTGTCACTTTTCTCACTCATTCATTGGATTCGTTTGTGTTTCTTCAGGACTACAATAACCTGTGCAACATTACTGGCTCCTCACCAGCACTACATTTTACATTACATAATTAACAAATTATAAAAAAAAAAAAATCACTGTCCTGTCACAGCTGTTATTATTAATCCTGAAAAGAAATTATAAACATAAAGGAATAATTATATTACGGCTAACAAGACCAATTTTACATTTCTAGAACCGTGTTTTTGAATACTTTGAGCATAAGTATTCATGTAAAAAAAAGTACAGGGAAAGAAATCTACACCAAAATTAAAGGATCCATTGTTCAAAGATGCTCAATTTTCAACAACTTACAAAGAATGGAAACAGTCATAGAAACAGATAGTGATCTCAGTTCAAATTTTATATACCCAGCAATATATACGAATGCCAAGAAGCTAGGTAAAATAGCAAATGAGTCCCTAGCTAGTAAGGGGAAAAGTAATTCACTTATATTAATTTCCAATTAAGTTTTAGTTTGCGTGAGATAATCACAGATCCACATGCAACTGTCAGAAATAATAGCAAAAGATTCAGTGTACCCTTAACCCGGTTTTCCCAATGCTAACTCTTGCAAAACCATAGTACAATATCACAACCAGCATATTGACACTGATACAGTCAAGATACAGACCATTTCCATCACAAGGATGCCTCATGTTCCCCTTTTATAGTTTCACCAACTTTCCTCCCACTTCCACCCCTCCTAAACCCCAACAACTACTAATTTTGCTGTATCTTTGTCATTTCAAGAATGTTACATAAATGGAATCATACACTATATACACTAAATAACCTTTGGGATTTTATTTTCCACTCAGCATCATTTTCTGCAGATTTATCCAGGTTACTGTATATCAAGATTTTGTTCCTTTTGTCATGCAGTAGTATTATATTGCATGGATACACAGTTTGTTTAACCTTTCATCTGCTGAAGGAGACCTGGGCTATTTCCAATTTAGGCTTTTACAAATAAAGCTGCTATAAACATTATGTATAGGTTTCTGTGCAAACATACGTTTTCACTTCTCTGGGATAAATATCCAGGAGTACAACTGCTAAATCGTAGTTGGCATGTTTTGTTTTTTAAGAAACTCCAAACTGTTTTTGTAGACCCTCCAGAAACATCCTCTCCAGCATTTGGTGTTGTCACTAATTTTTCATTTTAGTCATTCTGTCAAGTGTGTAATGATAGTTCATTGTAGTTTTAAATGGCATTTTGGTAAAAACTAATGATGCTGAACATCTTTGTATGTGCTTACTTGCCATGTGTACGTATCTCTTCATGTCTTTTGACCATCTTCTAATTGTACTATTTGGATTTTTTTTTTTTTAATACTGTGTGTTGAGAAATCTCTATCTATTCAAGTACTAGCTCTCTGTCAGGCATGTGGTCTGCAAATATTTTTTCCCACTCTGTAGCCTATCTTTTCATCCTCCCACAGGGGTTTCTTGCACCACAAAAGCTTTAATTTTTGATAAAGTCCAATTTATCTTTTTACCGACCATACTTTTGGTATCAAAGAACTATAATTCTAGATCCCAAAGATTTTTTCCCCAAAAGTTGTATAGTTTACTTATTCCATTCAGTCTGTGAACTGTTTTGAATAAACTTTTGCATAAAGTTTGGGACAGGTCAGGAGACATTTTTTGGACTATGGATGTGCAACCACTCCAATAGCAATGGTTGAAAAGCTGTATGTAGTTTTTAGAGTTGTCAGATTTAAACCTAAGCAGTTTTTTGAGCAATTTGAAATGGTACTGTATTTTTAATTTTTGTGTACACATGGTCATTGCTAGTATATAGAAATTCAACTGATTTTTGTGTGTTTATTTTGTTGTACCCTGTGACCTTGCTGAACTCACTCATTAGTTCTAGGTGTTTTTTTGAGGGGAGGGGAGAAGTTTAAATAGATTCCTTGGGATTTTCCAGGTAAACAGTCATGTTATCTGGAAAGTGGGACAGTTTTCTTTCTTTCTGATCTGTATGTCGTTTATTTCTTTTTCATGCCTTATTGCACTGGCTAGAATTTTGGTATTACATTGAATAAAAATGGCAATAGTGGACATTCTTGTCCTGTTCCTGATCTTAGGGAGGAAATTATTCAGTTTTTCACCATTAAGAATAATCTTAGCTATAGAATTTCTGTAGACGCTCTTTATCAAGTTTCATAGATACAATTTTATCAAGTTCTCCCACTACAATTTTTCTGACATTTTTAAAATCATGAATGGATGCTTATGTTTGATAATCATCAATGGATTATTGTGTTTGATGGATTGTTATGGATTATTATGTTTGATGTTTGAACCTGACTTTTTCAAAATTTGCAAAGGAAATTAATGAAGTATTGCTTTGAAACAGTTTTCAATTAGGTTCATTCTTGTTAAGTATGGAGCTTCTGAATATAGAAAAATTGTTCACTACATCAAATCTGAATTAAAACACATTCCTCCTTATTATGCAACATATGCCTTACATCAACAGCTTCAAGCCCTATTTTTTTCAGGAAGCAATCCAAAACACTATCATTTAGGCAACTTGTCAAACAATCTCATACGTTTGGTTAAATCAATGAATCAAAACTAAGCACTCCTTCGCATTTCACGCTTTTAAAGGTTTACTTGTTTTAGTTACCGCATAAATGGTGATGTACAAGTACTTTGTAAAAAACATGTGAAAACAATACAATTTGACCTCGTCAATGCAAGTATGAGACTTTCCTATCCTGGGATGTTTCTGTTGCTTACCTTGAAGATTAGGACTGGGCACAGGGGCTCACACCTGTAATTCCAGCACCATGGGAGGCCGAGGCGGGTGGATCACCTGAGGTCAGGAGTTCCAGACCAGTCTGAGCAATATGGTGAAACCCCATCTCTACTAAAAATACAAAAATTAGTCGGGCGTGGTGGTGCGCACCTGTAGACCCAGCTACTCGTGAGGATGAGACAGAAGAAGTGCTTGAACCCAGGAGGTGGAGGTTGCAGTGAGCTGAGATCACACCACTGCACTCCAGCCCAGGCAAAAGAATGAGACTCTGTCTCCAAAAAAAAACAAAAAGAAACAAAAAAGAAAAATCACTGCTTGGTTCAGTCAAGAAACAGTAATTTCCAAATACCTCAGTATTTGGAATGTAACAGTAACGTCAAATACTTCAAACAAAATTTTACCCTCTAACTACTATTTATTTACAGTTTATTAAGTACACTGGTGCTCTCAAGGATCAGTACTGGGTAACAATAGTCAAACTTTGAATTTAAACATGCATCTATTGTTGGCGTTTTTTGTTTTTGTTTTTGAGGCAAAGTCTCACTCTGTCACCCAGGCTGGAGTGAAGCAGCACCATCTTGGCTTACTGCAACCTCCAGCCCCTGGGTTCAAGCAATTCTCCTGCCTCAGCCTACCTAGTAGCTGGGATTACAGGCGCCCGCCACCACGCCCAGGTAATTTTTGTATTTTAGTAGAGATGGGGTTTCACCATGTTGACCAGGCTGGACTCAAACTCCTGACCTCAAGCAATCCACCCGCCTCGGCCTCCTAAAGTGTTGGGATTACAGGCATGAGCCATAGCACCCAGCCACATGTATCTCGTTTTAACTATCAAATTAAAAAATCAGAATTTTTTTAAGGGCATAGAAATATGCATTTTGCCAGGCACAGTGGCTCACTGTGGGAGAATCACTTGAGCACAGGAGTTTGAGACCAGCCTGGGCAACATAGTGGGACTCCATCCCTAATTCATTAATTAATTTAAAAATCTACATTTAATTAAAAAGTACTATAGCATCAAAAGTAAAAAAGGCAAATTATTTTCAATCACCGAGGAACTATCAAAGGGAAGGCAAAGAAGAGAATACACACAAACTATTAATAATCTTTATTCTACCTAAAATGGTATTAATTTTCTTAGTTAATAATGACCATAGGTAGAATGCAATTAAAATGAGTGTGCTAAAATATTACTATCCAAATGCTAGGAAAGCAGATGATAGTTAAATTTTTTAAAGATGTAACGCCCACTAAAACAGTTAGAGCAATAAAATGAACTTCCAGGGCTACGGAAGGGTGGTGGCTTTTGCCTTTGTACAACCAGTGCCCTGGATCCACATCTCCCTTTCCACGAACAGACCCCATCCCTTATGTAGCCAAGCATTCTCTTGCCTCCCGAATGTCACGGCATGTATGTCAACATTTGAAAACTGCCAACATAGTTGGAGAAAATTTAACTGTCTAGTATCTGTTATATTTGTTTTGAAGAAAAATGTAACAAGATTTCTACCTGCTTAATCTAAGACATAAACAAAGGAGAAAATATGAATATAAATGCAAAAACAAAACTAATAACAAATGAAAATTAAAATCTCATTTAAACACATTTAATAGGAGGGAAATAAAATCTCAGTTAACAAAATACACTTTATTAGTATAAAGGTTTTATTCTCTGTAACATCATAGGACTTATTCTAGGGATGCAGTGCATGCTTAAGTCACATTAGATATACCGGAAAAATAAATACATCAAAGTGTTTTATACCAACCTACTCAGGAAGCTGGACAGTTCAAGACTCTTCCATTTCCAGGACAATAACAAGAACAATTTAAGGAATAAAAAAAAAAAAAAAAAAATCCTGACCCATATTTCTAATATTCCAATAATCCCACCACTTTGGGAGGCCAAAGCAGGAAGACTGCTTTAGTTCAGGAGTTCAAGACCAGCCTGGGCAACACAGACAGACCCTGTCTCTATAAAAAATTTAAAAATTAGGCAGGCATGGGCCAGGTGCAGTGGCTCACGCCTGTAATCCCAGCACTTTGGGAGGCTGAGGCAGGCGGATCATGACGTCAGGAAATCAAGACCATCCTGGCTAACATGGTGAAACCACGTCTCTACTAAAAATAGTAGCCAGGCGTGGCGAAATGCACCTGTAGTCCCAGCTACTCAGAAGGCTGACGGAGGAAAATCGCTTGAACTGGGGAGGCGGAGGTCGCAGTGAGCCGAGATCGTGTCACTGCACTCCAGTCTGGGCAACAGAGCAAGACTCCATCTCAAAAAGAAACAAAAAACCAAAAATTAGGCAGGCAAGCTAGGGCACTCCTGTAATCACAGCTACTTGGGAGGCTGAAGTGGGAGGATGGCTTGAGCCCAGGAGTTTGCAACTGCAGGGAGCTGCGATCGTGCCACTGCACTACAGCTTGGACAACAAAGCAAAATCCTGTCTTCAATAATTTTAAGTTTTTAACCTGAAGCTTATTTTAGAAATAATCAAAAAATATTTTTCAATGTAATAAAAGTATTATATTGTCCACGCTTTGTCTTAAAAACAAAAAATTTAAACTTTAAACTCAAGCACAAATATCAACCGAGAATAGGTCTACATACTAACTTACTGTTTTAGAAGTAACTTGAAATGCGAGTCATCTAATTATTTTTCAGTATTTCCAAAAAAAAATTCAAGTAGTTTATCTAAATGTATTGTCAAATCTAGTCAAGACAAAGATTTAGTGTGAAGTAGAAATCTCTCAGAAAAAAAAAAAAAAAAAAAAACTCCTAATAATCACCAACACCTCCCTTTCTTTGTTAAAAAGAAAAAAAGGTAAGAATTTCTAATTACTAATCATCAGAGTTCCCAAAATTAAAGGAAAAAGCACAAAGAAACGAAAACCACATATCTGCTTCTCAAGAGAAAGGAAATCATCATGGGAATAGTAGGAGTGACAATCAAGAATCGCACCCAGTCCAAAGGAGGAATGCGACTCACAAGTAAACTGATCACTGGACACCAATCTCCTAAGAAATACCTTTATGAATGAACTCAATGAGAAGCTAGTCAAAGGTTAAAGCTGATCAGAGTAATTAGCAAAAAGACATTAACATAGTTCAATTTCACTATTAAAAAGCTCCAATTAACTTTCCAGCCTTTCAATAATCTATAAAACTTTACCAGAACCTAAATAAGATAACTCAATCAGAATCTTTCCTATCTCCATTTTTAAAAGAGATAGATGTAAATGAAAAAAGAAGGGAAGATGACAGAAGGGTATTAAAACAAAAAAAAAGAAAAAGAAAAAAGAAACCCTGTCTATACCCACTCCCCTACTTTTTGTTGTTGTTGTTGAGACGGAGTTTCGCTCTTTTTGCCCAACCTGGAGTGCAATGGTGCAATCTCCACTCACTGCAACCTCTACCTCCTGGCTTTAAGCAATTCTCCTGCCTCAGTCTCCTGGGATACAGGTATGCACCACCATGCCCTGCTAATTTTGTATTTTTAGTAGAGACAGGGTTTCTCCATCTTGGTCAGGCTGGTCTCAAACTCCCAACCACAGGTAATCCACCCGCCTCAGCCTCCCAAACTGCTGGGATTACAGGCGTGAGCCACTGCTCCCAGCCACCCCTACTTCTTTTTATGTACAGGGCATTTTAGCAGGTGCGGTGGGCTCACGCCTGTAATCCCAGTACTTTGGGAGGCCGAAGCAGGCAGACCACGAAGTCAAGAGATCAAGACCATACCTGCCAACATGACGAAACCCCCTCTCTACTAAAAATACAAAAAAGTAGCTGGGCATGGTGGCATGTGCCTGTAGTCCCAGCTAATCAGGAGGATGAGGCAGGAGAATGGCGTGAACCCAGGAGGCAGAGCTTGCAGTGAGCCAAGATCGTGCCACTGCACTCCAGCCTGGGCAACAGAGCGAGACTCCATCTCAAAAAAATAAGTAAGTAAGTACAGGGTATTTCCTAATCATAGTAAAAATCATTCAGGACTACTTTATCTACAAATCCTCAATCCATCTGATCAAATTCACCTTAACCACATTCAAAAGCATCACAAAAATATTAAGCCCATAATGCTAAATAAACTCTGGCTGAACTGCATAAAGGGAAACATTTCTATGTTCTAGAGAATATGAAAAGATTCACAAGATTGTTTAAAAAATCAAAAGCTTGTTAAAAATAAAGTATGATGGAAATATAATAAGCTAGCAATATTTTTTTAATTTACTTGAACTTCCAATCAAGATGGCATCATAAATTGCTTTGAAAACCCACCCTGTTTCAAATACAAAGCAACGACAGATAAAATCCAGGAGAATAAATTTTAAAGACATACCTAACTTAAAAAAGAACAGCATCACCATGAAACAGAAATATGTAACAGAGAGGGGGCAGAACGTATAGGGCTGCTAGGCTCTGGTTTCAGAAGGATACCAGTGGAGGCCTAGGTTTCAGATCCTATAGAAACAGGAATAAAAGTGGCCCACCTAAGATAAGGGACTGAGGTTGAAATTAGGCTGAAAATAAACTGCTACTAACAGCTGCCTGGGGGTAAGTAAGCTGTGTGGGCTTTCAGGAAGCATGTCTTCTCAGAAACTGAGTGCCTAGGAAAGTGAGGATACTAGAGCTTCAGCCACACTATCCCACTGCCTGGCCACGTGGAACAAAGATGCAGGTGTATCTACCATCAGTGGGAGACAAGTGCCCTCTGCTGCCAATCTAAGACCTTGGTGGGGGCGGGGGCAACAGGGAGAAGCAGTTAAGGAAAACTACTAGAAGGGACTGTGGGGAGCAGGGGGACTTCCCAGTCAAAGCTGTACCATGACATAAAGAAAACGAATAAAAACACAGCAACTGAAATACAAAATCCCTTCAAACAAAATAGAAACAGAAAAGCCCGAAAAATACCTGAAAATAGTATGCTTAAAATTTCTTTTTTTGAGATGGAGTCTGGCTCTGTCACCCAGGCTACAGTAGCACAATCTCGGCACACTGCAACCTCCGCCTCCCAGGTTCAAGCGATTCTCCTGCCTCAGCTTCCCAAGTAGCTGAGATTACAGGTGTGTACTACCACACCCGCTAATTTTTATAGATTTTAGTACAGACAGAATTTTGCCATGTTGGCCAGGCTGGTCTTGAACTCCTGACCTCAAGCGATTCACCCACCTCATCCTCCTACAGTGCTGGGATTACAGGCGTGAGTCACTCTTTTACTCTTATAAAAGAGTAAAATTTCTTTTATAAAGGGAAAAGAATCACAAAACAAGCAGAAGTGAAACAAAGCTAGGTGGAAATGAAAAAGAATTTAAAAGCTAAAGAATGAATATTTTAACTTAAAGGAAGTTTTAAATAATTTCAAAATAAACAACGGAAATGAAAAACTGAATAACAGATAAAGTGTAAACAGTAAAAATTGAAAATGAGTTAATAAACTAGAAAATAACGAAGAATTTAACTAGAAAGTTGCAGATGCAAAGAAGTTTTAAAGATATATTATGGAGGCCAGAAAACAAGACTTGACGATATATGTAACAGCAGTTTCAGAACAAGCAAAGAAGCCATGAGAAGAGAAAAGAAAAAATTACACTGAATCATATATTATCCAGATCAACAACATAACAAAGAAAATTACAACCTAATGGAAAATCTAACTTTCAAGTAGCAAGAAAAAAAAAAAAATACTAGTTTAATTCATCCAGCCTAATTTTTAAATTACATTTTTTACTGGTGACCTCACTTTCGAGGGCCAAATTGTGTACAGAATACATGCTACCCAAGAACACCACAAACGTCCTCTGGGTATTTCCACAGAGCAAAACTGAAAAACAAGGCCAATAAATAAGGTGCAATTAACAACAACAACAACAACAACAAAAGTCTGACTGGCCCAGTCTTCGGCTGCAACTTAACAGTCCTTTAAATTCAGTTTCTAACACCCAGAGAAATGAGGCATGAGATAAGAGTGTGGCTGAAGCCCTAGTATTCTCACTTTCCTAAGCACTCAGTTTCTGAGAAGACAGCTTTCCAAAACTGTGGCAATAAAACTTGTGACTGGGGTAGAGGAGTACTAGAATAGTAGATTACAGAATTGAGTAACAGGATTTCTTGTTAACTAAAACCAAATATACAAACAAAAAGTAAACCTAGTGCCATCAACACAATTTACTCAATCAAAAGTATCTCTTAACCTTTCTCTCCAAATTTAAAATAGTCAGAAAAGTAGTAAGGCTGATAATTTAGGCTGCATTTACATTATAAAATTTTAACTCTCTTTTTGGTGGTCCAGCTGTGCCTACATAGCTTAAGAATCTGATGGTTTTAACTAAACTAGTTAAAATGTACAACTGGTTAAAGTTTTGTGTATTTTAGGGGCACTATCAGATTAATAAAAGTACATTAATTTTAGTATTATGCAGACATGTCTTCAAAATTTGAAGGCATTTATATCTAGTTATCTACTTAGTAATTTTTTGCTGGGAATACCTAGCAATGGGAATCTTTCAAAGATACATAGTAATTTGAACAGTAACCATATTAAGTCTGAAAACACAAACTATAAGACAGAACATCATTTCAGCATCTCTCTCTCAAGACAAAGCATACTCTTTGCTGGTGATAAACAGCACATTCACTTTACTTTAGTCTAAGCCTCCACCCACATAATCCTTAAAATTATATTGAGCTTCGGTGGATGAAAATACAGCAGCAGTCCTGCAGCCTAACTGCAAAAATGAAACCATGTACCCAGCGGAAGGGCTGGTCTCCCTAACTAGCACAGTTCAGTCAGCATCTATCTGACAGCACAAGAAACACACCACATGCTTTCTTTAGTTATCTGTAAATGTCAGTAGGACTCTGGCCCACTGCCATAAAGAATCTCTATCTCTGTTCTCTGCTTTATCTCTTTGCCCATTCTTCAGCCATTTAGCACAACCACTACTCTATTTTCATCAGTAAGATGTTCTTCTGGGACACAAATGGGAGCCCCAATTGCTTCAAAAGCAGTTACTTGGCCAGGCGCGGTGGCTCACGCCTGTAATCCCAACACTCTGGGAGGCCAAGAGTTCAAGACCAGCCTGACCAACATGGAGAAACTCCATCTCTACTAAAAATACAAAATTAGCCAGGCATGGCAGCACATGCCTGTAATTCCAGCTACTCGGAAGGCTGAGGCAGGAGAATCACTGAACCGGGGATTCGGAGGTTGCGGTGAGCAGAGATCGCGCCATTGCACACCAGCCTGGGCAAAAAGAGCGAAACTCCGTCTCAAAAAAAGAAAAAGAAGAAAAAAAAAGCAGTTACCACTGCTAGCTAAAAATTATGAAAATTAGAAAGCAACACTTTACAATTTTTTAATCAACATAGTGTAACATTTTAAATTGGCATTTATCACCCAGCAATCCATTTCTTTTATAGAAAGCCAAAAGAATTTTAACATGTTCATATAAAAGCAAGAATTTCCATTGAAAAGAAATTTTTGCAGAGGAGAACACTTACTTAGCAAACACCCACGAATGCACAAACTCATTAAGAAACACCAACAATAGTGTTTATGTATGGCAGATAACCAAAACATGGTATGTTACTTTCCTTCCACACACCAAGAACCCAATAATTTTTACTGCATATATATATATTTTTTTTTAAGTACAAGAGAACTACGTTAAAAAAAAAAAAAAAAAAACATTCTTTTTAAAGTATTTCACCTTTTTCTCCTGCTTAGGTCTCAACTGTACCATCGATCTTATATCACAAGCTGTCCTCAACCTACCTTTTTCTCCCCTGCTGACACAAAATTCTATTTCAAGTGACCCAAGGGTATTCAACATATCCCACACACATATCACATACTTCAAAAAAAAAAAAAAAATTCATGCCTTTCTTGTGTTTTCTGCTTAGACTACCTTTCCTTCCTTCTTTCCTGGTGGAATCTAACTCTTCTTTAAAGGCAGAAGTGCCACCTACATTTGCAATATTTTCATCAATCCCAAACAGAATAAATTGCTTTCTCTTCTCTGACTCCCTACAGAAGTTTAGACATGTCTCTTCACTGAGAGTTGTCTGACAACTCCACTCATGGGGTCAAAGGAGTACAGTGTTTCTCCTGGGAAGCACGGCATCCTGACTATCAGTTAATGTTGCCGCAACTTACAGTTTTATAATTACATCTTTCTTAGTGTCCATCGTCCTGCCTCTAACACCTCCCCTAGACTAAAAGTGCAGTAAAGAAAGGGATCCAAGAAATTCCTCTTAGAGTCAAAGATCTTATGACTTGCCCTCCACATAATAAGCATGCAAAACCTATTTGATGAATAATAACAACACTGAATGGACACACTTGAGGAGAAATAGTAAAATGAATTACAGCTGCAGCTTTGGAAAAAGATATAGATGCTAAGGAACCTAAGTCATTAAGTCTTAGTATATCAGAGTACAATTACAGAAAGTTAATGTCTCCTACTGCCTCTCTTTAAGGCCTGATTCCCAACCTCTCTGCCCCTCGGAACCACTGACGTTTCTATGTCTACAGGTGGGCACACTGATTAGGGACTATCAAGTAAAAGTTACTGTCTGATCCATTTAGAGAAAAAGTTACCATCTTCTTACTTGCTTGTTCTTTCTCCTTGCTCTGGGAATCTAATACTGGCCACACCTCTGCGATTCCCTTTCCATTCTGGCCCCTTTTTTTTCTCTCATCTCTTCCATCTTTTGTCCGATATCAGCTTTTGCATGAGAGAGCTGGTCTACTTTATACAGTACTAGTCAGTCAGAGAAACACATTTTATTCTATGCAGTAAATCAAGCTTTGATTTTAACAGACTTTGTAAATCCAATCTCGGCCATTTCTGCTTAAGAAAATCAAGAGGAGAGTTTACACAAAAGTGATACATCACACCTCACGCACACTTTATTTTTAGGTCAAATAGCTTCCTATTGCAAGATCCTCATCTGCAAGAAACACTAAGTCCCTATTTAGGAATACTAAATTGTGTCACCCTTGAGGCTTATGCAAGCTTATCATCTGACTTTTAAACATTTTCTATCTCTTAGAAAATACTCTGATCAAATGCCTAAGTTTCTACTTTCAATAAGCATGTAAAAGCATTAGCACTGATTGCCCTACAGCACTTTCAGGAAAACAGTTCCCATTTGGTTAAACAGTCATCAAATTTTAAGACCAGGAAGCCACACTTTTTAAATACTACTTTTTTTTTTTTTTTAATTCAAACCTACACCAGGGGAAATCATTTTTTGGTTCAGTATCAAAATCTAATCTCCACCCCTCAAGAAATAAAGAAATCTATCTGCCTTACCATCATACTTCCAATATTTAAAGAAGCCAATCAATTACAACTAATACCTTTATACACCAAAGAGCGTCAATCAGAAGGACAAATTTTCTCAGGAAAATAATTTCGAGTTCAAGGTTACATGAGCATTTTGAACTGTTTTCTAGGAAATATAATTTAAATCAGCAGAGAACCAAAAAACATTGTCATGGATGAATAAAAGGAGGAAAAGGCAGGGCGCCATGGCTCATGCCTGTAATCCCAGCACTTTGGGTGGCCAAGACAGGAGCATGCTTTTCAAAAAAAAAAAAAGAGGAGGAGGAAAAAGCAAACACATTTTAAATAGCCTATTTTTTAAAAAGTTACATGACTAAATTATCTTAGCAACATAAGATTTCTTTAATAAAGTGCCACCAATACTCTGCCTTTTTTTTAGTTACTGCATTTCCTTATTACACCAGGAAAAAAGTAATAATGGCCACAATGCAGTCATTCAACACTTTCAAAGCACTTTTGTACTCTGTACAATGTTTACAATCTAGTGTATTCACCTTTCTCATCACACATTGTAAGACATTAATTATATTCACAATAAATTTTCACACTAGTAAAATACCATTTGTAGTTCAAAATAATTTGAAACTTCAAGAAAAACAGGTGAAGAAAAATAACCTTTCCTGTCAGGTCTAATTTGTGAAACTTTCTGAATTCATTCAATTAGCAACTGTTCAACTATTGTTGAATTACTTGACAGGGACTATGTTAAAAGTGCTAACAGAACAATATATACGTAAACTGTCCTCAATGAGCCTATAGACCACAAGGAGAAAAAGAACACAATAAGCAAAGCGTTCTGGTGCATGAAACCTGCAGTAGCACACACTAAGTCTATACTAAGCACACTTCAAAGACTCACTGTGCCTCAATTTATATTTTAATCAATGAATCTGAATTTTTTAATGATTAAAAATAGTTTATAAAATAAAAACACTACTCAGCAAGTTAAATTTTGTTAATACAGGGCTAGAGAGGTACAGAATGTCATAATTCCTATGACACAGATCAGATAGCTATTGTCATTGTAACTTAAAACAAGAGGGATGGTGTGAGCAAAAGGGCACATCTTCTGGGTTAAAACAGAAACAGATCACATCTGGAGAGAGAAGGTTACAAAAGAAGAACAGTCATCCTCAAGATTACTTAGTAAATACCCATGCTGGCCTTGAAACTGTAGGCATAATTCCAGATTGTAAAAGAACACTGACTGTACATAGACTAGGATCAAATGAATATAAAAATACATATCCACCAATTAAAAAAAAAAAAAAAAAGCCCCCATGGGTTGTCACATGAGAGTATCTATCTCTACCAAAGTCTTAATTTTCTTTAAAGTCCTCTATCCCAAATTGAAAATATTATTTGAAAATGTTACACGAAGTAGTATAGAGGAAAAGTCTTCTACAAGATTAGATCAGGTAAGCCTATGTACTATAATACCATATAAATTTTGGTCATTAATTCATCCAAATAAGGGTTGTAATAACAAATGAAGAAACCCTGAAATGGATAAATTTCCTTAACTAAGAAAGAAATTACAAGGATGAAAGAAAAAGAATAAAAATAGACATTAACCCCAAGAAATAAAAATGATACATGTAGATCAACATCATAAAACATTTGATTTTAAAAATGATGATCCAAATATTCAACAAATCTATAAGCTGTGTCTAAAGAAAGGTAACTTATGTGCACAGTCAGCAGCATTATTAATGCATTTAATAGCACATGTGAAGCAACGGACATCAAGGAGGCAGCAGGCTTCAGAGGGATCTGTACAGGTGAGCTTTACCTCCCACAATTGTACAGAGTTTTAGGAGCATGTGTATGGGTGCTTTTTCTCCAGGAGACCATCCAAAGCTTTCTGCACATCTTCAAATGGGTGAATGACCTGAAAAACCTAAGAGCCATCCATATAAGACTATAAAGTTTCCAACATTACAGTATGTCTTTTCCTTGAAAATGTACAATATAATACAGTAAGAAAATAAATTCTGAAAAGAATTAAGTTAAAAGCAAGGTTAAAACAAGCTATCATCAAAATTCCATGAAAGTCTTTTTATGGCATTAAAGAAATATACTTCCTTCTCTTTGTAAGGTGTAAATTTGAAAATTTAAAGTTTTAGGAAACTAAACTAGCTTTACAAAACAGATGTTGCCGCCTATGCCATTTAATCAATTCAAGTCACATTCCTAGAAGACAATATAGCCATCTGATGAGTTCAGCGTCAATGGAATGAGCCAAATCCACACAACAGCATTTTACAAAAATAATCAGCGGTTTAAAGCAGGGCATGTGCAAAATTCCTGAAATAACACATACATAATTCACTGCCAAACTCAGATCAATTCAGAATCTGCAGAGGCAAGAAGCATTATTATGGCTCTGAAATCCATATTCAGTAAGGCTGTGTTCAGAAAGTTTCATTTCAATTTCAAGAAAATAAATGACTAGAGAAGCTCAATAATGATTTTGGCAGATATAAGTACCCTTCGTTCAAAGCAGAATCTTTTACAGAGCTTAAGATTTTTTAAAAAGATAAAGAAAAACACCAATTTATAAGACCTAAGTCTTGAATTTAAGGATGAAATGTCATCAACTTGAGAAATATAACACTATATCTACTCAAATATTATAGCTATCCAGACAACAGTTAACGGCAAAAGAGTACAATGGAAATGGTTGAAAAAACACAGGCTTATTAGAGATCAGTTAGAATTGCAATTCTAACTGCACCACCACAAAGCGGTATGACACTGAGCAAGTTACTTCATTGCCCCATGCCTTAGTTTACACATTTTTAAATCTTCTGTGGCTGTGATGCACAAGGCACTCCCCTCTCTCTAAAATCCACCAACCCTTAACCTTCTTCCCCTGCCAGCCTCTCAGGTTCTTCACGGTCAGCATCTCCCCACAGATTCACTCAAGTCCTCCTATTCAATAAGGCTTCAGAAAAATTAAAAACTGCTTCTCGCAAAAGGCTTAGGAGAAAATGCAAAGTCAGAAGAATCTCAAAAACTAAGAAAATCTGGCAAATGAAGAATACAAGAGAAATCACAAAGTTTTACAAAAGCACTCCTGTTCTTACCAGGACTCAATACCTGGAAGGCAGATGAATGGGCTTTGCTAAAACTTTTCAGATTTATTTTATGCTTGCTTGCCACAGAAACAAACACAGGACCTTTTAGTCTGAGTTTCCTCTTCTACAAAAACAGCGGGACCAAATTAAATCAGAGTTCTTCAAACTGTATTCCTCCGAACTCTCGAGTTTCGTGAAGGTACCTCAGAGACCTCAGGACAAATGCCTCCATACCATCTTCAGGCAGGAATGTTAACAGTTTTCTATATGAGGGTTCCATGTAAGATTTGGTTTTACAAGTTTTGCTTATAAAAGGCTGGCAAATATTTACAAAATAAATAGGCCTTAAACTTTTAACATTCTGTACACGTAATATCATCACTTTGTGGTGGTGTTTATTTTTCTCTACTTGATGCTAGAAACACAGTAACTTTTCTGAAGGTTTGTTTTAAAAGATGTTTTGGTTTTTTCAGGTTTTTTTTTTTTTTTTGAAATAAACATAAAAATTTTAAAAAAAACACAGTCCAGTGCTAGAGCTGGTGGCAAAAGTGAAGACATATAAGGAAAGACTAATGTTACCCCAAAAGACAAGGGTGAGGCTGGGCCCAGTGGCTCACATCTGTAATGTCAACACTTTGGGAGGCCAAGGTGGGCGAATCACCTGAGGTCAGGAGTTCGAGACAAGCCTGGCCAACATGGCGAAACCCCATCTCTACTAAAAATACAAAAATTATCCGGGCATGGTGGCAGGCACCTGTAGTCCCAGCTACTCAGGAGACTGACGCAGGGGTAACTGCTTGCACCCGGGAGGCAGAGGTTGCAGTAAGCCGAGATCGCGCCACTGTACTCCATCCAGCCTGGGCGACAGAGTGAGACTCCATCTCAAAAAAAAAAAAAAAAAAAAAAAAGACAAGGGTGAAAAGTCATTGAGGAATCACTCAGAGTTACGAATTGAACCAGTTAACCATATGCTTAGTAAGAAACAATAAAAACCTACTGCGCAAATATTTCTGGTGAATAGGCCAGCCAGAGCAAAAATTTTATTTTATGGAAGAAAATTACATGTTGTAATGGTATCTGCAAAAGTGGGGCTTTCAGAAGGCTTCAAGTGGCATTTCTTTGAAATGCCAGTGGTGGGCATATCACAATATCTACTGATCTGCTTCCAAAAGTCAACCTAACTCCAAGTTTCTGCACACGAACGGATTAAGGTTTTACGGACCACAATCTATAGCAATCTTTCTACTTTGAGAGAGACCAAAATTTAACAGAACCTAGCCTACCATAAAACTCCAGTGATTTAGACCAGCTGCTCAGGAGTCAGGAGCTGCCAGATGTGAACTGAACTGCTGTATTCCATGACTGCTATCAGCTAGGAACAGCTACTGCCCAGGAACAACTTGTAAGAACTTTCCTGGCTAGAAAAAGACTGCTGTCTCAGTACCCATGTTGTAGGCAGTTCATGGCAATTCTTCCAACAATCCTATTTTTCAGTGTAGACGGATGTTCTAATTCCTAAATTATAAAGCTTTCACCAACTGCCTTTCTTCTAGTATGTGTTCTGGTGTTTGCTGCCATGACTTTGAATACAATGCCCCACTATAGGCTCCTCTAGTTGCTATGTGGTCATTCTTGGTCTCACTCTCCATTGTATGCGTCTTCCTTTGGTGTACCCCTATCTTCTTCTGACCCACTGTATTCCTAGACCTGGCTCCTGCCCTTTATCCTAAACCTTCCTTGTCCTGTCTGCAGATCCCTAACTGTAGATATAGAGATACTGAGGTATTATTATTATCTTATTTTCTTAAGCTAACCTGGCCAGAGTTTTCAGAATCGGCAAATAATAAGATGTGTTCCCTTTCAGAATTTATAAAATGGCTAATATAAAAGAATAGAAGAATAATATCGCTGCCAAGAAAAAGCAGCAGTGTAGTGTCAGTGGTGATCACAGTTGGCACAAATACTGCTTCTTTGCTGTCTCCTCTGGTGGCTACCTAGAACACTATAAACCCTTTCTTCCAACTGTACCTGGCCTCCTCCTTACTCAACTACTCATGTGGTTTGCCTTCTGGGACACAAAAATTCATCTTCATATTGCTGCCAAATCCTAACCAGAATTCAGAAAATGGTGAACAAAAATGGTGCCTATTAAAGAGAAAGAGAAGTCAGATTTCATCCTCATCCATTTGCTCTAGGAGCTCTGATGGCAAAAGCACTTCAAAACACCAGTTAACTATGTATTCCAACAATACAGGATAAATGAGACGGCACTTCAAAAAGAGGTACTGTAATACAAATTTTTTTCAAGTCATGTTTTTTTAAACGTTTTTCCTAGTTTTTTTACACTCAATGAGACTCAAACAGAACTAGTCCTCTTCTCATCAGCTACTTGGGAACAAAGACATAAGTTCTAATTAGAAGATTCCTTCCCTCGCCACCCCATGAAAGCACAATGGTCCACTCCCTACAATAATCACCTTCTCAACTGTTCTACCATTAAAAAAAAAAAAAGAAAAAAGGAAAGTCTTTTAAAAAGAACAGCTAAGTCCTTTTCTTCCCTACTGTTTTTGGCCAGAGGGAGGGAGAAACTCCGAGCTACCAGTCCATTCAGAAGAAAATGGGTTACAAACAGAATGATAAAAACAGGTATATTTGGTAAATGGCCACCAATCTAATCCATTTGAATGATTCCAATTATTTTCCTACCTTATCCTTTCATTCAAATCTATCTTCTGCCATTCCTGGAGCTTGAGAAAGCAATAACACTTCCTGCTCTGAGGAAATGAAAGCCTCCTCACCACGGAGATAATCATAACCATACATAGTAACTCCTTCATTAAAATATATTTATTACAAATACAGCAGTTTCTGCTTTGACAAATTTACAATGTACCGCATAACTAAACACTTTTTTTTTTTTTTTTTTTGCTTCCTTTGTATAAAGAAAACAAAGTGGCAATGATAAATTGGACAAAACTAAGAAACCTACCAAACTTTTGGGGACTAACTTTAGCAGATATAGAGACACTTACGTATTAATTTTTTTTTTTTTTTTTTTT
>NW_012107585.1:1061691-1125817 GCF_000951045.1 Mandrillus leucophaeus
TTTTTGAGATGGAGTCTTGCTCTGTCACCCAGGCTGGAGTGCAGTGGCGTGATCGTGGCTCACTGCAACCTCCACCTGGGTTCAAGCAATTCTCCTGCCTCGGCCTCCTGAGTAGCCGGGACTACAGGCATGCACCACCACATCCGGCTAATTTTTGTATTTTTAGTAGAGACGGGGTTTCACTGTGTTGGCCAGGCTGGTCTTGAACTCCTGACCTCAGGCGATCCACTTAGGTATTATTATATTACAGAAGTTGTCAAACCAAAGGAACATCTAAAACCTTACCTTAAGCACAAGCTAATGAAGCCAAACTGTTACTAATTCTTTCTGGTGAAGGAATGATACTTCTTCAAATGTGAGACAGAAGTAAAGTTATTTACACCAATACATTTAAGAACCATCAGTTTCATGAATGAACATCTATCAGTGAAGAAGGATAAAGAAAAGTTACAGACAGTGGGAAAAAAAAAAGGTAACAATATACAAAATTAGTAAGCCAAAGGGCTGTTGGGGAAAAAGAGCAAGTAGCCTCTATTTTTTTTTTTTTTTTAAACAACTGCCCTCCTCTTATTATTAAATCTAGGGATTCGGAGCATTAAAAAGTTACCAAAGCACTAATTTACAACTGAGTATCTGTTTCTATTTAAACATCCTGAAAGAAGACAAAACGCTAAAATAAATCTGCATTCTCTACAGAGTTCACTATTTACAAGTTAAATAAGAAAACATTAAACTTCTTTATGCCTTGTTTTGTAGATTTGACTTTGGAACCCATTTCATAACTACAAAACGATTAAATTTTTTTTACATATCCCCCCAAAAATGAGATGAAACAAAAGCACCTCACTGTGTAACTAGTTGGTGACAAAAACCACAGAGAGGAATTATTCTGAGTGACTTTAAAGCACAGTAAAGGCACATTCATAATGAAATATACACTAAGAACAAAGAAAATCTGTAAGTATACGAATACAGTCATATGCCACAGGATGACGTTTCAGTCATGATGCACCATACAGATGATGGTGGTCCTATAAGACAATAAAACTGAATTTTTACTGCACCTTTTTTTTTTTTGGTAAGATTTTTTGTAGAGATAGGGTCTCCCCATGTTGCCCAGATTGGTCTCAAACTCCTGGGCTCAAACAATTCTTCTGCCTCACCCTCCCGCAAAGTGCTGGAATTACACATGTGAGCCACCGCTCCTTGCTTTTTCTATGTTTAGGTATGTTCAGAAACACAAATACTTACCATTGTGTTACACTTGCCTACAGAATTCAGTGCAGTCACATGCTGTAGCCTGTGAGCTACATAAAGCCCAGATGTATATAGTAGGCTATACTGTTTTTGCGTAAGCAAATTCTGTTGTTCACACAATGACATCACCTAAAGAGGCATTTCTCAGAGGCATTAAGTGACACATTGCTGTATTTCAATAACAGACGACAACAAAAAAAGAGTTAGCATTTCTAGTAATATTGATGGCAGTGTTGTTATTCTAAGAGTGCTGTATTTATAGCACGGGATAAAGCAAATAAAAAATTATGTTGAGAACCAGCAGTTTGGGCATGAGAAAAAGAAGATACAGATAGATATAAGAATGATATTAAGTAAAAATTTTATAGACCTGAACTTGAATTGCCAGGTATCAGTATGAACTACTATGTAATTTATGTTTTAAAAAAAGAGAAAAAAAAAAAAAAAGGCATGTGTCTAGGTCTGTTCAGTGAAAAGGCCTAAAAAGAATGACTAAGTTAGTAGCAACAGGAATCCTCAGTGCTCAGACTGTGGTCTCTAAATACCATGCCCCAATTAAAGGAACCATAATTCCTTAGCAAAATGGCTAATTCCAAAACTGGAGCATAAAATGTTTAAGATAAGCGAGGAACATGCTGTCATACCAAAAAGCAAGGAAGGTATCAGTGACTAGTTAGAGTCGTGTCAAAACTACTCGGAGGTCACCTTCAACAGGTTTCCACTGGACAAAGACAGGAAAATTTAAACATCAAGAAGGATAACAGGCTGGACGCGGTGGCTCACCCCTGTAATCCCAGCACTTTGGGAGGCCGAGACAGGCGAATCACCTGAGTTCAGGAGTTTGAGACCAGCCTGGCTAACATGGTGAAACCCAGTTTCCACTAAAAATACAAAAAAATTAGCTGGGCATAGTGATGGGCACCTGTAATCCCAGTTTCTCTGGAGGCTGAGGCAGGAGAATCACTTGAACTTGGGAGGTGGAGGTTGCAGTGAGCCAAGATCGTGCCATTGCACTCCAGCTTGGGCAACAAGAGCGAAACTCCGTCTCAAAAAAAAAAAAAAGGGATAACAATAAACTGAAACACAGTTTGTTTTAATCCATGAGTTCATGATAATATTCAAAAATAGGAACTCACAGGTCATCTTTGGAGCAACAGTTAACTATCACCCCATAGGGGAAAGTTAATGTAGATACATCTCTCTGAAAATCTTTCTTCAAATGCTATTCATATCATGCCTGTCATTTCAATAACTCAAGTAAGATTCAACTGTTCGACTCACAGCAGAAAGAGGATAAAAACTAATTCAAATATTCTATATAAAGAAAAAAGCATCTGGCTGGGTACAGTGGTTCATGTCTATAATCCCAACGCTTTGGGGGGCTGAGGCATTGCTTGAGGCTGGGAGTTCAAAACTAGCCTTGGCAACATAGCAAGATCCTGTCTCTATCAAGAAACATTTTTTTAATTAGGCATGCATGGTGGTGCGCACCTGTGGCCCTAGCTACTTCAGAGGCTGAGATGTGAGGATCACTTGAGCCCCAGAGTTTGAGGGGTCACAGTAAGCTATGACTGTGCCACTGTACTCCAGCCTGGGTGACAGAGCGAGACCCTGTCTCTAAGGAAAAATAAAGCATCAGGAAAAAAAAAAGGAAATAGTATTACCTGACTCAAAGTATGAGGTAAAAAATGGAAACATTAAAGCCCCCCACCAAGTCTTCATTTGTATTTTATGCATTCCAATTACTGTATCTTTATAAATATATTTTGATGAAATAAAATGCACCTACGCAAAAATCATCAATGATTATGAGGCATGCTCAGAGCCTAATGGTTTTTTTAAATCGCCAACAGTTTAGGTACCATTATCTGCGGACTTGAAATGTTGCATGTACATTACAGAGAGAGTTCGCTATGACATTTGATTCCTAAGGAAAAACTACAAACCAAGGAGGTGTACCTCAGTATTCAACATCCTTAAATAATTTCCACTTTAGATTAAATGAGACCCCTAAAGCCACAGTGAGGAAACATTTTAAAATTATATCCAGAAAAATCCCATGTGCTAGAACATATATCCCTTCATGCCTTTGTTTTTTTAAATAGATGACTATTACAACTATGCCACATTCTCAATCTCTGGCCCTTTCTGATGCCTTGACCCAGTAACCATTACCATCCCACACTTCTCTGAAGCAGTGCCTTGAAAATCATGGCTCTTCACTCAGTTTACATATTCTAATCCATCTATCCTCTTCTATGCTTTCCTTCCTAAGTATTTTCTTTATTATTCCTTATTGCTTCCTACCAAATGCTGAGGGAGTGGTCAGATAACTATCAGAGCCCAACCTTCTACCACAGTGAGATCTGTTTCAGAACTACTTGAAAGTCCCAAGGCAAAAATAAACCAAGATGATACTTTCTCAAATGATACAGAGCCCTCAAACTTTGGTAAAGCCCAGAAGACTTCCAAGTGGTCCTACTGTACTCTGTCTTACCCTATTCTTCCAAGTGGTCCTAACCTAGAATGTTAGGATTCAAGATTTAATCATGGCTTAACCAAAATTGGGCTTCTTCCTGAAATACTCTTCTAAAAGTTCTAAGAGAGTTAACCATTTCTCCCCTAAATTTTTCTAATGTTTTGGGCAGTCAATTCCCACAAACTAGACTAAGCCCATTTAAGGGAAAACAATTCAAGACCAAATCAGCTGCCCTCCCTTCCCACTGCAACTTACATATGACATGAGATACAACATTGTGGGGAAGGGGCAGGCAGGACTATTCAAAAAAAATCTTAATGGTTATATTCAGTTAGCAGAGGTACCTTGAAATGATTTCTAATCACTACAATAGTACACAGATATTCTCTAAACTATATTCAGAGGATCTGAATCTTCAGTGAAATCACTGCAGGACAGAGTATAAACTGGACTGTACATCTGGATCTGCAGCTACATTCAAGCAAAGTCAACTGCTTTGAAATGTTGCCACAATTACATTCTTAAAGGAAATCAGAAAAACCACTAAGCAAATGGTATGCATAATATTGCTACTTCTCTCAAACCTCTGAGAGCATTTAATAAATGTTTGTTGAATGAATCACCTTATTTCATGGAATACATATGTTATCTCCTAAGCATTCTGTTTAACACCTCCCTAAAATTTGAAAGAAAAAAAACCAGCCCAAAAGCTGGTTTAGAACGTAACCAATATATACATATATTTCTATATAGTGGTATCAGAGAGCCCTAAAATCCAACCACATGCCTTCGGGGAAAATGCGTATGATCTGTACAGCACCTAACATTAATCCTACAAATACACTACACAAAAGCAGTCAAGAACTCCAAAATTCAAAACTAGTACAATTAATCTATCACTCTTATTTTAGCACACAAGCAGAAATGTGCCAAAATAAGGCTGCCTGAGTTTAGGGAAAATTTAAGTAGTAAACTGGCACGATAATGAATAAAGAAACTTCGAAATAAAGCTAATGAAAGTGGAGCAGCATTTATAAATGAAAGCTCACCAGGAGACACTGAAAAGCACTCTCGTGGTTTACCACCTGAAGCTATCAACTTGAAAAGTCTGCAAAAATCAACAAAACTAGTTTCCAACCACAATGAATAAATTCATCACCAGGTCAAAAAGGGAAGAAAGGAGATGAAGAGAGGGAGGAAAGGACTACGAAGAGATCTACGGAAACTTCGTGACACTCTAATTATGCCACTAGCCAGAAGAAAACTTCCCACTGCACTTCTGCTCAATGATTTTCTGTTAGAAGACCTTTAGTCCCTGTCCTTAAGATGGTGCCCAAAATGGCCTTTCGGACCTTTCCAACCATTGCTGAAACCCAGACCAGCACTGTCCAACAAGGCAGCCTCTAGCCAGATGTAGCTACTGAGCACCTGAAATGTGTTCTGACACCAGGGATCTGAATTTTTCATTTTATTTAATTTTAATTAACTTAAATAGCCACATGTGATAAGTGGCTACCATACTGAATACTGCAACTTGAGAGTCAAAGTCCCTGATATTTTATTACTGAAGGCGTTTTGCTAGCAAAAAGAAAAAAAAAAAATGTACCTTTAAGACAGAAAGGTGGCTGATTCTGCCTTAGAGAAGCATGAACTCAAGAGAAAATAAAACAACGCAAACCTTTCTTCAAGGGCATTTCTAAACTAAGTATCGGCCTACGAGGCTCCTAAATACTAGAAGATATATCCTGAAACTTCCTGATTTATACTTTAGGGCAGCTGAATTTGGAAGTTAGAAAGAATGTTTATAATATGCAAGATAAATGTAAGTGACAAAAGAACAGGATGGAAAAATTAACCTAGTCAGTTCAAAGATTTTGCTTAAATTTCCTTACAAATAAAAGCAACTACTCATCACAAGTCCCAAACACCTCTCTCTACATTTATAAAGCTGTCCACTTCTCAAGTATACTCCTGCCTGTATCATTTTAATCCTTGACTCCAATCCATTTAACACTTTTGTTAGCTATGTCTCTGCTGGGTAGAACTTTCTAATAGCATTGTGACATATTACTAAGGCTGTAAAGCAACATGAGAGTAGGTATATAATACTGTAGTTTAATAAATAACTATTAAAATAAGTTGAAATAATGAAAAAAATTTTGAAAGTTATTAAGCTACATATCACATTTTTTTCTGAGAAAACCAAATTCACCAAATAATCATATTACAGTAAGTCCTCACTTAATACTGTTGATACGTTTTTGAAAACTGCAACTTTAAGTGAAATAACATATAACAAAACCAGGTTTTTTTCCTCATCAATGTTACAACAAAATAACATTGAAGGAAAGGACATTATTCGAGGACCTGCTATATGTCATTTCACTTAAAGTCACAGTTTCACTGTATACCCTTGTAACTAAAATTTTAAGTTAGCATATAGTATCCTCTTAGAAACAAACCCATGAGATTAAGTTGTTAACTATTAAATAATAATTAAGTTAATTTTCATAAATGGTAAGGTTGATAGTATTATTATTTTCCTATTTGAATAAAAGTAACTCAAGAATAAAAGCCTCGCTCACATGAAATCAATAAATCTTCTGAGCATCAGAAAATTCAATCCCACAATTTTATTTTCAGCTGAGTATACTATGACACTATCTTATAAACAACCCTTTCTACTAGAAAGATTTTTTCAGCCCAATTACAGATAGTTAAAATTATTCCATAAATACAGCACATATGGAGCAAGTTAAATAAAATATGCTTCTCCAACCTAATATGGTATTAAAAGTTAATCTCCTGCAGCTCACATAACAAAACTTTAACCTACATTCTGAGTGAAAAACATGTATAGAAAACAAAATCAAGTATGTTCACCCTTAATAATCAAATCATACAAATCAGGAATCTCAAGTGATTCCTAAATATACATAGTCCTTACTGACAAAACTACAACAGAAATGACACAGAGAGAATTACAACATCCATTATCATCCTTCTTCTGAAACTAAAAAGAAAGTGGAGAGTTATGCTCAAGGCAACTCCCTGACACGCTGCCATTAGATCAGGCAGACTATCTCGTGTGATGCTGCTATGCAATCAGATGGCTAGCCTAAAAAGAAAAAAAACTACTCCTGTCAATTACAGTCTCAATACTAGCATCTAAAAAGTCTTATGCTCAAAGAAAAGCCACTTATAAACGAAGCATAAAGCCTACTGCTCCCAATTTGCATGGCTTGATGAACTTTTACAATTTAAACTTCATCTTCCACACTCTTCCAATAAACCAAGGTTTCCCTCTCCACCAATTCCCTTTCACAGGGAGGGAGGGAGGGAGTGGGAAGGAGTGGGGAGACAAGGTGGACAAGAAAGAGGGGAGGGAAGGAAAACAAGAAGGAAGGAGGGATCTTCCAGCTACATAAAAACACACCAGAAATTTTCACCTTTGAACTGCTTGCACATCAAAGACAAAAGCAAGCATTGAGGGCCAAATGTTTTGAAGTAAAAAATACTACTACTAAAATTATTTGCAAGTTTCTTCTGAGTACAAAAGCCTTTTTTTATTTTTGAGACGGAGTTTCACTCTTGTTGCCCAGACTGGAGTGCAATGGCGTAATCTCAGCTAACTGCAACCTCTGCCTCCAGATTCAAGCAATTCTCCTGCCTCTACCTCCCAAGTAGCTGGGATCGCAATCAGCATGTGCCACCACGCCTGTCTTAATTTTGTATTTTTAGTAGAGACGGGGTTTCACCATGTTGGCCAGGCTGGTCTCAAACTCCTGACCTCAGGTGATCCACCCACCTCGGACTCCCAAAGTGCTGGGATTACAGGTGTGAGCCACCGCACCCAGCAAAAGTTCTTTTTTATTTTTACCACTTTGTAATTTATGATCCCAAATTCCTAAATCTGAGGCTTCTAATTTACCTACACATACTGATCACTACCAAATATGGAATCCTTTTATTTCAAGGGGTATAATATCCTTATAGAGAATTATTCAGCCACCAGTTAGAAAAAGCTGACAAATACTTTCTGAAATCTTTGCTCATCAGCCCAGAATTTGAAGTTCATACCTAGCAAACAGTGTTACATCCATCTTGTATAGATTTCCCTTAAAACACATACAAACACACACACACCCCTTGAAAAACTGTGAAGAATCTTTAAAAGTACAATTTAAGTCACAGCTACTCTGCCTATGGGGTAGCCCTGCTGTCTACGGTGCAGTCATTTTCCTGTACTCTGCTGCTCTAATAAACTTGTTTTGCTTTCACTTAAAAAAAACAAAAGTCACAGTAAGTAAGTGTAGGATTCCTTAGTAATATAAATAAATCCACTGGATACAAAGTTCTAAAACTCACTTTTTAATTGATAACTTGGGTTAAACAATAACTATAAAATATAATATTCGTCTACCAATATGTTGTAGTCATGGTAACAAAAACTACTTCTTGGACCAACTGACTCATCTTGTTATGTAGTAACTGAGTTCTTGAAGTCAAGAGTCATTTAGTGAAACTGGAATTCTTTTGTAAGAAACCTTCTCTCTTCTCTTAGACAAAACGGTTAAAAATTTTAAAAGCTTCAGAACACCTATTTCAAAGGCTGAAATAGGTGAGGCTGAATCGAATATTTTCATAATATAAACCAAGAACTTAGTCAAACACAAAATCAAAATTTTAATACTATATTTATATATTCATCCCAAATCTGGATGAAATATATGTAATACCAAAATTTCCCACTATTCGCCAGTAATGTCTAAGGAAAATATAGTTTTTCAATAATAGCTTTTTTTCTCTTGATCTCCTTTAAACAACTCAGACAGGAGTAAGAATGACTGGCTCAAAATCACTTCACTCAACATGCTCAGAAGCAAAAAAACAGTACAGTTCACATTGTACCTAAAAACCTTCTACCTAAACTCACTGCAATTTCTATCATATGGTCAATAAACGTATTTGGTTAGTTCTGCACTATTTTATCGCCAACAAAAAAAAAAAAATTCTCAAACATAATAATCTTTGTTGCCTCACAGACATGCACTTTTATTGGACTGATAAATTCAGGTCACCCTATTTAAGAATGTAAGTCTATCAATCTGGTCTCACATAACTACTATCAACTAATATACCCTAATGTTCAGGGCACCCTTAAATTTACAAATTATCAAAATCTGCATTAAAATTCCAAAGGATATCATTATATATGCATAAATTAAACTAGCAGGAGGTTAATTCCTTTTAAATGTTCCAATAAAGAGGTTTGTTTTTTGGAAGTGGCAGTCTAAAATATCTTATTTTTGCTTTAGTTACTATCAATAATCCAATATAACATAGTATCTTTGTGCTTTTTCACCTACAAATGAAGTAGTCTAAATGACAATCAGTACTTCCTCTATTCCTCTAAGTGAACATTCCTTGTTTCCTTCGCAAGTGACAAAACCATATTACATCCTATTTTTCTCAGAAGTCTTGGAGAAATCTGTTACCACATATTCCATAGAACCTTCAAAGGCTTTGTCCATTGTCTAAGGAATTAAGCCAAAGAAGTGTTACACAGTGTGGTTCCTATCTATCTTTCCAGCATCAAACATCCTCTTAACCTGCCTCTCTTATAGCTGATATCCTATAAGCTCTGAACACAAGGAGTTACTAAAGTTCCAATTCAATATCTCCTATTGTGCTAAAATACAAAAAAAAACTAAAATGCTGGGATCGTATCTTCCTTACTTCTACATCCATAATGTCTAGCACAGCATTCAGGAAAGAGTAATTGTTCAATGTACGTTTAACAGATAAAATGAAGCCAAGCCCCTTTCCCTACACTGAAGTGGATTATTTTAATACCAATAAATTAAAGCTCTTTCACACAAAAGTGCAATATTTAAGGATCAAAACACCAGATGTGATTAAAAATACACAAAACACCAATTTAATGGTCCTCACTGCATCTTCCCAAGAATGAGGAACCACCTCTTAATACTCTCGTTACCATCAATGTCCCAGCCCCAATTTATTTAACATATTGTAGCCCAGATTAATCCTCCCAACTGTTCACCTAACTCTCTTCTCAAGACTCTCAAGAGATCCGCTAATGGTCTACTGAATGGTCGTAATGTATTAACCCAGTATTCAAGGTCTCCCATGATCTGATTTAAATTACCTTTTCAAACTGTTTTCTTCCTCTACTCTTTATTACAACCTCTCAACAGACAAGCTGAAATTCTAGCTATGACCTATACTTGTCCACTGCGTCTCTGCTCTTGTGACACTTTTACTAAGCTATCTTTCCTCTCGTCTGCCCCTGAAACCCACATGTCCTAATTTACTCTCTGAAGCTTTATCTATTTATTTAGATACAGGGTCCCACTGTGTTGCCCAGGTTGGTCTCAAACTACTGGGCTCAACTGATCCTCCAGCCTTGGCCTCCCAGAGTGCTGGGATTATAGGCATGAGCCACCACACCCAGCCTGAAGCATTATTTTTACTGCTACACCCTCCATAAGACTTGCTTAATCCTGGTATCTAGAGGTCACCTCTACTCTTCCCAATTCCCAGAGGACTTTATCTGTAGCTCTATTACCATGCCTACTACAAGTGTAGTACATCCTGTTTCCGATAGTCATCACTCCTACTAGCATCTAAAACTTCAAGAATCAATGCTTGGCTCAAGAAAGAAGGGGACAGAGATGCTTCTGGAAGAAAGGTATACAAAGGTCCAATAGTGGTTGGAAAAAGTAAAAACCACAGTGACGGCTGCTCACAGAGCACATCAAGTTTAGTTTAAACATGTACTGACTGCTGGGGCGGAAACTGTGAAAGGTTACTTTACTGATCAATGTAAGAAGCATAAAGTCATGCGGGGTATTAAATCCACTTTCTGGTGTACCATATTCACAAACATTCTATTCAATATAGGGGATTCAGTGCCTCAAGAGAAATCTGGTGGTTTGAAAACTAGTTACTGTAGCAAAGACTAATATATTACTATATTTGATTTGACACTGAAAATCTCCAACAAAGATGTATCTAACCAGCAAGAAAATCCCGTATCAATGCATAAAAATACCCCACAGTAATACATGGCAGCAAAGTTACTAAGGACAGAAAACTTTAAGCAAAAATCTACTGTTGTCCTCAAGAAAGAAAAAGTTTTAATACTTTGAGTTTTTTCATGTTCTGCTAAATACTTTGACTTTTTTAATGCTTTGGTGATAATTTGGGAAGTCTTTTCCTTTATCTTGATAGAATATTAACTGAAGACCCTAACTCAATCGTGCTGGAACATGCGCTCTCTGCTGTGACAGTTATCTCTGCCCAGGAAAGACAAGCAGCATGATACATGAGCATGACCAAGAGGGTGCTTGAGCACCCACCCAACTTGATGAAGATAACAACCTATGAGGGAATGAAACAGGAGCCCAATGTGAGCAAAGTCAAGTTTTTTATAAGCAGCTACCTAGGGGTATTCAAGGGTGCAACACGGCAAATCTTAATCTTGGGAAGCTGGTAGAGAAAAATGACTAAGCACATTTTTTTAAAAAACTGTATTTCAGACCTGCAAATTTGGCTGTCTTGAGACATAACTACATCCCTTTAAGTTTCAAACAAGATTAGTAAAAGTCCTATCCGCCTCCTCCCATACCCACAAAAACAGTTCATGTCTGGCCCATCTTTGTATCATCCCAAAATGATGACATCTTATAAAAGTCAAAAAAATTGGCTAAACATTTTAAACAAGAGAAACAAACTGCTGATGTTGCAGCAGGAACAAGAACTTGGAAGAGGCAAAAACATGAACAGAGGAGAAGTACTTACTTCCCCTATCACAGCATTTATCACACTGTACTGTACCTTCCTGCTTACTTCTCTAATTGTCCCATTAAAGGATAAACTCCAAGATGAAGAACCGAATGACACAGTCCAACAGTGAATGCCCAATACCTAACACATTATCTGGCCCTTATTTGAAGTGCAATAATATCTGATGATTAAATAAACAAAAACACACAGCAAGAGTAAAGAGAACCCACTAAAACCTCATAAGCATCCCGAGAACTATACCAAATAAGGTGCCTTAAATTCAAAATGCATTAATTAAGTTTCCGGAAAAAATGAGCAACCAGTTATATACCTCAGTCTCCTGGAAGTAATTAACCATGTCTTTCCCAGCACACTTCATAGTTGTTTAGCACTCAACACATGCTTGTTGAATTGAATTTTACACTTCCCCTCCTCCTCCAAGTATAAGAGATTCGATAACATAACAAGATTCAATAGCATAACTATCGAATCAGCCTTTCTCTAACTAAACTTTTGTCACGTCATTTTCCAAAGTATGTAATTTTTTTTAACCCAGAGGCATTCAATGATCAAGTTTACTTCATATAATACTTTCTGCAAAAGCCAAAACATAGAACAAAAGATAATTAATAAAATGGGATTTTTTATAGCTCTCAAGAATATCCAATAACCTTCAAATCTAATATTTAACACACTGGCAATTATTGCCCACTCCTTCTAAATATAGCAAAGTCAAGGTCAGTTTTTAACTCTGTTCAAAACAACAGACACTCAAAGATTCCTGCAATGCCAACAATTATAATTATGTCAAGCAGCCAACATTTACAACAAAAACATACTTTTTATATCTAACATCCCTTCACCCTACCTCTGAGACTCACAGTTCAGTACTCTATGTACTTTTTGGCATCTTCCAGAAATTCAGTCTTCAGGGAAAAGTTTTTTTTTCTTTTTGACACTAACACCAAACTTTTCAGAAAAAGATAAAGAACCCAATACAAAATCTGTAATTTAATAGGAGGGCTTATCAGCATTAAGCAAAGCAGTAAATTTTTTTTTTTTTTTTTTGGAGACAGGGTTTTGCTCTGTCGCCCAGGCCAGAGTGCAGTGGCGCAATCTCAGCTCACTGCAGCCTCTGCCTCCCGGTCTCTAGTGATCCTTCAGCCTGAGCCACCTCAGCAGCTGGAATTACAGGCATGTGCCACCACATCTGGTTAAATTTTTTTTGTATTTTTTGTAGAGACAGGATTTTGCCATATTGCCCAGGCTGGTCTCAAACTCCTGACCTCAAGTAATCCACCCACCTTGGCCTCCACGCCTGGCCTATACTGAAATTCTTACAAGTTAGAATGAAAAGTGTCAAGGTAAAAAAGCCAATTACATACATCATTCTAGTCAGGTCCAAAAATTTTGGAAGCTGATAGAATGTCAATAATAAAGAGACAAGCTTTTTAAATTTTTTCTGTACATAACTGGACTTATTCTTAACTTATATAGTGAATTTTATGAACATCTAATCAAGGGAAGTGAAATAAAGAGGAATACTCATAAACATAAAGAATTTAAATTATATTCATGTTATCAGTATGTATTTCCACATTTTAAAAAATCTAATTAGCATACTGTTAAAGGTAAAAATAGGCAGATGCCTATTTACACCAATGTTCTAGTATTTTAACTAAAGCTAGATCAGCCTTACAAATATAAAAATAAATAAATTTATTTCTGAAGAAAATGAAGACATCTATACTCAATTCATTCATTTTATTAATCTTAAGTGATTTTTAAGATTTCTTTACAAAGAGATGTGAATATAAAGATTAATTCATTGTTCATGTCCACAATGTAGACATTAAAATCCCTGGATAACCATCAAACCTAATGTTCAGAAGCATTCATTTATTGTATATATATTAAATGTTTGGAATTTAAAATATACAGCATTTCCAAACCATATTATTTTGAGAGTAAAATGTCAAAATTGAACCAAAGTCCTATTTAGAAAGTATTCAAGCTTTTAATGCCAAAAGCCATATTTAAAGAAGTTCTTACCAAATTAAGTTCAACTGCCAGTTTTTTCGTTTTGTTTTTTGAGATGGAGTCTTGCTCTGTCGCCCAGGCTGGAGTGCAGTGGCGTGATCTCAGCTCACTGCAGACCCTGCCTCCCAGGTTCGAGCAGTTCTCTGCCTCAGCCTCCCAAGTAGCTGGGATTACAGGTGCACACCACCACGCCCAGCCAGTTTTTGTATTTTTGGTAGAAACAGGGTTTCACCATCTTGGCCAGGCTGGTCGTGAACTCCTGACCTCGCGATCCACTCCCTCAGCTTCCCAAAGTGCTGGGATTACAGTTGTGAGTCACCGTGCTCCGCCTACCAGTTTTTAAAATGAAATAGCAAAACTATCTGTAAAACTGCTTAAATGAACTAAAGTTATAACAGACAAACTTAAGCTGTTAATGCCGTTATAAACTAATCTTTTCACAAAACACATCAAATAATCATGGGATCAATGAAAATCTCCACAAAATAATAATCTTAATTACTATTTAAATTAATATTTACTTCTTCTAAACTCTATTGCCTCTTAATCAGAGATTTCCAAGAGAAAACTACTATTTACATAGCCAACTTCCAGATTCCCACTTCTCTTAGACCATCAAAATACACATACTGGATTTTAAAAGAGGACACAGGGCCAGATGTGGTGGTTCACGCCTATAATCCCAACAGTTTGGGTGGCCAAGGCGGGCAGATCACTTGAGGTCAGAAGTTTAAGACTAGCCTGGCCATCATGGTGAAACCTCATCTCCACTAAAAATACAAAAATTTGCCAGTCATGGTGGTGCACATTTGTAATCCCAGCTACTTGGGAGGCTGAGGGAGGAGAACTGCTCGATCCCGGGAGGCGGAGACTGCAGTGGGTCAAGATTGTGCCACTGCACTCCAGCCTGGGCAACAGAGCGAGACTCTGTCTCAAAGCAAAGGGACCATAAACAAAAGTTTTTTGCTTTGCTCTACCTATATTGGCAGAGGTTACATTTTATATATGGTCTACTAACCTGAGAAATAATTAACCAAATAAGTTACCAGGTAAAATTTTAGGCGTAATACTTAGTCTTATGAAAACCACACAGTTGGAGTAAAAAATTGTGTGGTTCTGCATTTTTAAACAAAGCTTCTCAACTAATATACTACTGAACTCAAATTTCAGTGATTAGTTTGCAGTCCCTCTAGTGTTCAACTAGGTTAAATTAACAATGGTTAATTTGTTAACCATTATGGTATGGTAAAAGCTGCCACTTATTTGATAACTACTAACTCTATCCTACATATTAAATAAAAATGAGTTTAATAAACACAAAAGTATAAAAACAAATTAGCAGCCGGGAGTGGTGGCTCATGCCTGTAATCCCAACACTTTGGGAGGCTGAGGCGGGTGGATAGTTTGAGCCCAGGAGTTCAAGATCAACCTGGACAACATAGTGAAACCCCACCTCTATAAAAAATACAAAAATTAGCCATGTATGGTGGTACATGCCTATAGTCCCAGCTACCCAGGAGGCTGAGGTGAGAGGCTCACCTAAGTCAGGAAGTCTAGGCTGCAGTGAGCCGTGATCGCGCCACTGCACTCCAGCTTGGGTGACAGGGTAAGATCCTGTCTTTAAAAAAAAAAAAAAATCAGTAGTATTGAAAATTTCCCTGTAAATCATTCAAGTTAATATTCAGAAAGAATAAATCCAAAACTACTTTACACTGCAAGATTGATCACCAAGCACCTACCACAATGCCTAGTACATATGAACTAGCCATAAATATTTGATTATTTTCCGGTTCCCAATTTTCAATATATAATTCTTTTGAACCTTCATTCATTCCTAGTTTATTGGTACTATAAAATTAGGCACAACAAGCACAAATAAAAATTATTCTACAAACAAAAAATCAAATGTGGAAAAGGAAATAAGCTTATTATATATCACGCAGCATGAATCTGGAAAAATAATCTTTGTTAATCAAATACTCTTGCTTATTCTGTTTATGTGATACTAATAGAAAGTTTAAAAACACTCTGATCAACTGATAATTAAGAGACATCAAACTAATTTTCAAGGGATTAGATCACAATCTCTATTTAAAACAATATGAAAAAGTATTCTTTATTCAAATCCCCATAAGGAGCAAGGGCATAAATATCATAATCATTTTTGCACAGCCAAAGACAGAAAGTAGTTACAAAAGACCACATTTTAAAATGTCCAACGCCCATATATAATTTAATTAAGACTATAATGACAATGCTAGGTGGAAAACAACTCAAATTGTATACAAGTAGAAAGTATAGCCAAAACTATGAAAAGCAAAATTATATTCTTATTTAGCATCTAAAATCATGACGATTTTAATATTTTGACAGTAGAGTTCATTTAAAAATATATGGCTATAAAATGCATTTACACAACAGTTAAATCTAGCTGCTTTTCACACTCACTTCATGTTGTACCATAAAATAAAGATGTAATTTCCATAGTATAGACAAGAATGAAGACAAGCAAATGTAAATGTCTTGTCTGTAATGACATGTCACAGGAAGTGGCATTGTATGAACACTCCATTTCTTATTTTTACTTTCTACACTCAATCCTATGACCTCTACCTCTCCATAGGCGAAGGATAACAAAAGAATGATAGATTTATTTCTTCCCAGCCTCTGTTCCATTTTGGATATGTGAGGGTGAACAGAAGGGAGTAATCCAAAATCCGTGACCTATATTGCAATGCCAGCTGAGCTACGTTCACAAACTGAAAAGAGAATAAGAGATGGCTCCTGGCCAAGAAAGTCTGACTCACTAATGATACAAGTACTCTTTGAGCATCTTCCGGGAAACATGGCGGCATTTCAGGTGTTGCCAAACCAAAATTTCAACTAATATATGGAATTCAAGCAACTCCAGGTATGTGTGTGAGTGTGTTTGCAAGCATCGTTGGAGGAGATATATCTTGTTTAACATGTACCTTGTTAATAATCTTTGAAATATGCCACTTTAAAATCATACAACTTGCAATGTACTAACTTGCTATCTTAAATATTTAGAAAGGAGATGCAACCCAAAGGCTGTTTTGATAAACAACTCAGCAAAATATGTACACTGTCACTATAAACTATTAAAGATTTCATTGAAAATGTTTGCCTAAATCGTACAATCTCATTTTATCATGTAGTCTGTTGCCATGACACTTACAGAAGCTAGTAATTAACTCAGGATTCCAGAGTGAAAGATAGAAAACTCAATGAAAGCCACTGTCAATTTGATTCTATAGTGAAACATTCAGGATTTTCTCAGAGAAAGCCTCAGCTAAGCGATATTACTCGTCATTGCCATGCAGCAAATATCAACTCCAGTGTTGGAATGGCAATTTATAACTTACGTAAGACAGTCAATGTCATTCAATCCATGATGTATTTATAAGTTAATGTATTTATAAGGATTCTGACACATAAATATTATTAAGCACTTTAACCTAACAAATAGTGCTCTTCCATAGCCATCTGTTCTATGGGACAATTACAAAATATGATTTTGTTCAAATGCTCAAACTACTTGCTATCTACAATACTAATAAAAATAACATATGGAGAATTATTCAATTTAAAAAAAAAAACTTTTTAAATTTCCATTTAAAAAATTCAACTAAAGACTATAAAATAAGATACTGCAGGCCTGGCATGATGGCTCACGCCTGTAATCCCAGCACTTTGGGAGGCCAGGTTGGGCAGATCACCTTGAGGTCAGGAGTTCAGAACCAGCCAAACACGGCAAAACTCAGTCTTTACTAAAAATACAAAATTAGCTGAGCATGGTGGTACGTGCCTGTAGTCCTAGCGGCTCAGGAGGCTGAGGCAGGATAATCACCTGAACCCGGGAGGCGGAGGCTGCAGTGAGCAGAGATCACACCACTGCACTCCAGCCTGGGCGACAAGAGCAAAACTCCATCTCAAAAATAAAATAAAAAATAAGATACCGCAAAAAGAGAAGGAAAGTACATCACTGTTTTTTCAAAATGCAGTTAATAAAGAATTCAATGCATCAAGAAAATATTTCAAATGTGGCCACATCCTGTCCTTAAAACAGTATCCTATAACAACATCATGTCATCATGTTTTCCTATGTGTTATAGGACACCAGGGAGTCTTCCCAGCATGCAACGGTGCTAGACTGATAATCTTTACACAAACTTCTATTACATTCATTAAATCTGCTCACTGGCTTATTCAACCAATATGTACCAGGCACTACATTCCAATTTTAGTATATGTGCTGCCAAAGCAGGCACATGTACCAGGCATTACGATGGTCCTGGAATTACAATGATGGGCAAAAGTCAGATGCAGTTCCTACCCCCATACAGTTTATCAACTACTGGGAGCTTCTATCTAAGTCCTATTCAAAAACCCTCTAAGATCCCAACTACCTGGGAAGCCCAAACTGCTTGGCCTAGTGTTTAAGCTTCAACAGGCCCAAATGTTCATTTTCAATCAATTTCTCATGTTTAACTCTTCCCCAATACACATTTCAAAATTCCCTACTCTAGATCCTTGAATGTGCAGTTACACACACATGCTTGCCCTGACATAGCCATATATCCAAATTCTATCTACCCTTTAAGGATATTGTACTCAAAAATCAACTCTTCAAGGCTCAGCCTCTTACATAAAACTCCAGGAATACCATGGGCCCCACATAGGAAACTTTACTTTCCACCCTTTAACAATGCTCTGTGTGTATATGCTATCTCTTCTACTAGGTTCTCGGCTCCTGAAATGTAAAAATGTTTCCGGATCATTTCTGTATTTTACATAGCACCTAACATAATATAGGCTCAAATAAATGGTGGTAATTTTAAATATAAGAGATCATTCAACAATGGTAACACCTTACCATTTGGGGTTTGTTGTTGTTATTGTTTTGTGTTGTTTTGTTTTTGAGACAGTGTCTCAGTCTGTCACCCAGGCTGGAGTGCAGTGGCAAAATCTTGGCTTACTGTAGCCTTGACCTCCCAAGCCTAGCTGATCCTCCCACATCAGCCTCCCAAGTAGCTGGGACTGCAGGCACACACCACCATGCTCAGCTAATTTTTTCATTTTTTGTAGACACGAGGCTTTGCCATGTTGCCCAGGCTGGTCTCCAATACCTGGGATCAAGTGATCCTCTGGCCTCAAGCGATCCTCCCACCTCAGCCTCCGAAAGCGCTGGGATTACAGGCATGAGCCACCAAGCCCAGCACACCTTACATATATAAAGCTTGAAAAGTACTTTTTAAAACATCCTCTCATACACCATTTGACTGTTACGACATAATACTATAATTCTAAATGTGTGGGCAACTGAGCTGAATCAGTACTGACCTCAGGACATCCTATTAAAGTGTTTTTGGTATGTGCTAAGCTAGCACATTGTCTCAACCATACTGGGAATCAAATAGATATCTGTGTATATTGGGACTAATCACTGATATTGCTATATTTAAGTCATTTAATCTTTTTTTTTTTTTTACAAAATGGTATGTGATTACTGGGGATGAGGGGGTACTTTTAAATTTGTTTCAGGGCTCCAACTGAGTTCTAGCCTTTACCATAGGGATGAGCATAACTGCTCCCAGCCACCTCTGTTACCCAAATCAACTGCCCCTCTTTGTTATACTCTTCGTGAAACCAATAAATGGCATGACAAATGTTTCCAAAATAGGAGTTATTGTCAACAAATGCTATTTCCTCCCTAAACAATCAGAGCTGTATGTAGTTTGCCCAAGGATGCCAAGGCAGGCAATCTTTTTATTATAAATATCTACTGGGCTACTTTTAAGATAAGCTAAAAAATACAGTGCCTGAAATTTAACTCAGAGTATCTAAATTTTTTCTCCTTTAGACTAAATATATTTCAAAGTGAATAACATGCCTTATTAAAAATAGCCAACAGCAAAGCAGCTTACATTTAAACAAGTTCAAGATTACCTGTGAAAAATAAAACAAACTTAATGAAGAAACCTCATGCTGAATAGGTTCACACTTCCCTTATTCAAGCAGTCTTTCCACAAATATTTGCTTTTTTTCTCTTGTGTCAGAAAGCCTTCAAGATTAGCAAAAGTCTTACTTAAGTCCCCCAAGTGCTAGCAAAGTCAAAAATAAAATTTTTAAAAAGGAAAATATTTTGCAAGACATTATATAAATATGAGGAAAAGACTAACAACGACAGATTTATGAACACTCTAACCTTCCTTTTACCATCATACACATACAATCTTTTTCAACACAAAGCCACTTCATCTTTATCTAATTTTTATCTTATTCTTTTTTTTTTTTTTTTTTTTTTAAATCAAGCCAGTTCTGCTACGTGATTAACTACAAACTGCAGGGTATTATTCTACCACAATACCCTGGCAACCAGCTCATATTCAGTTACACTATCACAGCACAAAAAAAGGAGAGGGAGAGAGAGAACTAATTGTATGATCATGTGGATATTGTAGAAGCCCTTTAGTTCAATCCTAGATGGGCCTCAAGAGGATAATGCTTATTCTGTTGAACTCACTGCCAAATCCCAATATGAAAGTGCCAGGATCAAAACAAGACCCAATTATACAAAGAGTGCATTTTATCAACGTCGGGTTTTTAAGAAATAGGTATGTGGCCCTCTACTTGTGGAAAATTGTTCAAAAATATTTACACAGATGGAGCTTAAAGAAAATTATGGAACACTTGCTAGCCATAATGATATTCAATGAGAATCTCTTCAGGTAGCATCCAGACAGCAGCTCAGTCATGAAATGCTTAAAGCAACAGAATCCAATTTCATGATGTTCTAGTACTTAAAACAGATTTCGGCCAGGAGCGGTGGCTCACGCCTATAACCTCAACACTCTGGGAGGCCCAGGAGGGCAGATCACTTGAGGTCAGGAGTTCGAGACCAGCCTGGCCAACATGGTGAAACCCCCATTTCTACTAAAAATACAAAAATTAGCCGGGCATGGTGGCACGCATCTTTAATCCCAGCTACTTGGGAGGCTGAGGCAGGGGAATGGCTTGAACTCCAGAGGCAGAAGTTGCAGTGAGCAGAGATTGTACCACCACACTCCAGCCTGGGCAACAGAGTGAGATTCCATCTCAAAAAAAAAAACAACAACAGATGTCTACAGTATCTGGATTTTTTAAGAGGAAAAAAAATTTGTTATTTCTACCATTAATTTTTTTTAACCTTAGGCCTAAAGATACTTATGGCTGAGTATATCAAGTTTTAATTTCCATTTGCTCAGCCACCGTAAAACAATACCAAGTGGAAACCATCTGTAATTACATTTTCAAACAATTATTCACAGAAAGTTAAGCACAGAGATCTATATATCAGTTTAGTCTATTATACTTTAAGCAGATCCAGAGACCATAAAACAACTCAAAGGTAGCCTCCTGCTTCACCAATAGTTTTCCCATTCTTTTGCTATGTGTCTCTGATTTTTCAGTATCTGGGCTACGACAACAGATATCTACAAAGAAAAAATAATGGGGAAAGATAGCAGATATGTAATTCCAGCTTATCAACTACCTCAGTAAGATACAGGAATATCTCATTTCATTGCACTTCACATTATTTTGCTTCACAGATGGTGCACTTTTTACAAATGTAAGGTGTGTAGCAACCCTGTGGTGAGCAAGCCTATTGGTGCCATTTTTCAAAAAGCATGTGCTCAATTCTTGTGTCTCTGACACATTTTGGTAATTCTTGCAATATTTCAAACATTTTCATTATTATAACATCTGTTATGGTGGATCTGTGATCAGTGATCTTTGATATTACTATTATATTGTTCAGGGGCACCACAAACCACACCCGTATAAAACAGCGAACTAAACCAACTGATCACTATTGTATGTGTTCTGACTGCTCCAGGACTGGCTCTTTCCCATCTCTCTTATTCTTCTCAAGCCTATTTGCTAGAAACAATATTAAAATTAGGCCAATTAATAACCCTACAACGGTCACGAAATGTTCAAGGGAAAAGGAAGAACTGCCCATCTCTTACTTTATATCAAAAGTGAGAAATGATTAAGCTTAGTGAAGAAGTCATGTCGAAAGCCAAGATAGGCTGAAAGCTAGTGCTTTTGTGCCAAGAAGCCAAGTTGTGAATGGGAAAAAAAAAAAAAAAAAAAAATCTTGAAGGAAATTACAAGTGCTACTCCAGCGAACACATGAATGATCAGAAAGTGAAACAGGCTTATTGTTGATATGGAGAAAGTCTGGATGATCTGAAAGATCACACCAGCCACAATATTCCCTTAATTGTCAAAGCCTAATTGTCAAAGCCTAATCCAGAACAAGGCACAAACTCTCTTCAATTCTACCAAGACTGAGAGAGGTGAGGAAGCAAACCTGGGAGCTAGCAGAAGTTGGTTCATGAGGATTAAGGAAAGATTCCATTTCCATTACATAAAGGCACAAGGAGAAGCAGCAAATGCTGATGGAGAAGCTGCAGCTTCTCCATGCAGAATATCTTGCTAAGATCATTAATGAGGTGGCTACACTAAACAACAAGTTTTCTTTATTTTTTTCTTTTCTAGAGACAGGCTCTTACTACTGTGTCACTCAGGTCGGACTGCAGTGGCACTATCACAGCTCACTGTAACCCTGAACACTTGGGCTCAAGTAATCCTCCTGCCTCAGCCTCCCAAGTAGCTGGAACTACAAGGCGAACAACAACCATGCCCAACTACTGTTTTTATTTTCTGCAGAGACAGGGTCCCACTGCAGAAGAGGACACTCGTTCCTGACCACCAAGATCCATTCCCCACTTCCTCCTTCCTAAGAAAACCCTAGTTTTATTTTAGGGAATTTTTATTTCATCCCCTATATAAAATAATGTGAATAGTACGACCAACCTAATGCCATTTATACACGTCAACAGTGAATTTGTTCATAAGCAGAAGGTGTTATTCTCTATAAATGTGTAGCTGTACTCCACTGAATTTTAATGTTCTAAAATGTAACTCTTTCTTGAATTATTTAGGCCCTAAATTCTACCAATATTTAAACCTTTTCTTCGATTTTCCACATTCAGATTCTTACCTCACCTTCCCTAAGAAATAAAACTAAGAAAATATTTTACTAAGAAAAAAAAACACCCTTTACCTGTATCACTACGCCATCTTAATGTTCAACAATCTCTTTTTTTTTTAATTTTTTTTTTTAACAGAGATGGGATCTCACTATGTTTCCCAGGCTGGTCTCAAAGTTCTGGACTCAAGTGATCCTCCCTCCTCAGCCTCCCAAAGTGCTGGGATTACAGGCATGAGCCATCGCACCAGGCCACAACAACCTCTTCTAAATCTTAAGGTTTTCTAAGAAAGTACAAGCTTTTGAAATAAAATATACAGAAACGGTGAGGGGGGGATCAAACATGGCTACACTTAAAAATGTTAGACTAAACACTTACCTACAAGACACGATGTATTAATCATAAAAATTACTCACATTTAAAAAAAGAATATAATATAGCAAATAACAGTTAATCTAGTGTTAAGACAATTTTCAACCGTATTTGTTCCAATGGTGACTCTAACACCTCATTTAAGGGGATTTTACTCAGGTTTACTTTATATAAGTAGGTGATTTCATATCAACACAAAACGTTAGGTAGATCATAATAACTATACTTCCCAACGAACTGAAAATTATAATTTTTCTTACCAATTGCTTAATTTTCACATCATTAGAACATAAGCCCTTTACATGCTATTTCACCACAATCTCAGTATAAATGTCTCATTTTTCATAGAAAAAAACTAATTACATGGTTCAATAAGTTGCCTGTGGTAACACATCCATTTTACTTACACTCAAAAGTTAGACTTAGCTTGTTCTCTCAATTTCAAGCATATTTACCTTAATAATTTTATCTAATTCACTAGATCTTTTTCAATTCTTTGTCTGAAAGAACTGAGATTATCTTACCATAATTCTACAATATGAATGTATTATTTACCAAAGTCTTAATGAGTATGCTATTTTTTCTTTAAAGTATATAATTACATATTAAGTCTAACATTTAATAAGTAGGCACTAGAACCATTCAGATAACCATCACACAATGAAAAACTTAGGACTTTATAGCTTTGGCAAACTCATTCTTTCAAATACAACAGAAAAACAGAACAGTAATATAATTATTAAAAGAATCAGGAAATTTACATCAAAACTTGAATAATTCAGATCCAAGAAAAATAAAAGTATATTTTATAAACTACTTAGACCTAGGACCATTTACCACTGGATATGTGTTTGTCCTGAAAGTACTTGTTTCTCATGAAATTCAAATATGTTTTTCACTATTATCCACAAAATAATGACAAATATGAAAGGTAAAGTAGCTGAGCATGATGGCTCACACCTGTAATCCCAGCACTTTGGGAGGCCAAGGCAGGAGGATCACTTGAGGTCAGGAGTTCAAGACTAGCCTGGCCAACATGCAGCCCTACTCAAAAAAAAAATACAAAAAATTAGCTGTGCATGGTGACAAGCACTTATAGTCCCAGCTACTTGGGAGGCTGAGGCAGGAGAACCACTTGAACCAGGGAGGCGGAGGCTGCCATGAGCCGAGATAACACCACTGCACTCCAGCCTGGGCAACAAAGTGAGGCTCCATCTCAACAACAACAAAAAAGTAAAGTGAAACTTACTTTTCAGCTGCACTGTGATACCAATCTAAAACACTACAAATCTACAATGCTGTTGTAAAATGGTATCATTCCTGTTATCAAAATCACCAGAATTCTACACTTGAAAAATAAATAAATCAAAGTACTATTAATATGACTCCTTTCCAATTCAGTCAGTGATTAATTTCAATGACTCACAAATTCAACACCATTAAAGAAAAAAGATATAAAAACAGAGTGAAAATGAGTCAAAGATCAGATTTTCTCCTTGAAAGAAATTTTCAAAATGAATGACATTTTACCAAGAGATAATTTCACTCCTGTCAATTTTATATCTAAAATAGTCATTATTTTTACAGAAAGCAACTTTTTAATTTCAACTGATAAATTCATATCTAATATTGATGAAATTATTTTTACCATTTAGTTAAGGATAACCAGAAACCATCAAAAATCAATTGAAAGTTCACAGACTCTAAGATACACAGTAATATATTCCTACATACTTTATTGTCTATGATTTTGGAAAATTCAATGTCAACACTTCTCTTTTTAGGTATGCTAAGCAACAGGGGCTATTCATTTTCAGAGCGTGACACTGCCATTATAATTTGCCTTTGGCATATCTTCAATATTTTTATTCTCTTCTCCTCTTGAACTCTGCTGTGACTTAAGAATGCAGTCTTCATCTGATTTCAACTGATTTTCTAAAAGCAGGTGATTCCGGAAGTTTTCAGTTGGTTTAAACAGGCTCAAAATTAGGCTCTTTTGAGGAAAGAGATATTCACACAATCTCCAAGTTTCATCCCAAATTTACTTAACAATTACAAAAGGAAAGGATATCTTTACACTGGAGAAATCTGGCAGACACTACCTTAATCAAGTGATCAAGCTCAGTACCATCAATATTGAGACAAACTGACATGACATGTTTCTGATGTGATGCCATGGAAAGTACACATCATCTACTCAATATTCTTGTCGAGAATGTTTATCCTGACTCTAACTGTAAGAAAACAATTAGACAAATTCAAAATGTGGAATATTTTACAGGACAACTAAACTGCTCCCTTCAAACAACATCAATATCATTGATTCCCAAGACAACTTCAGGAATATTCTAAATGAGAGGCCATCTAAAAATGTGTGATCCTGATTGTATTCTGCATCAAAGAGAGAAAACTACAAAAGGTATTGCTGGGACAACTGGGGAATTTGAATAGGGACTGAATATTAGATAATTTAATTATATTGACATTAAATTTATTGAGCACGACAAAAGTGCTCTGGTTATGTAAGAAAGTGTTTCACTTCAATGCTGAAGTATTTAGGGGCAAAGGTCCATGAAGTCTGAAAACTACCTTCAAATAGTTTATGTGGCAAAACAGGCATATGCATATAAGTGTGCAAATATATTTATTTAAAAATAAAAAGCTAGGAGGAGTGGAGAAGTTAGGTTCTTGCTTGGAGTTATCTAAACAAAGGTTTTATCAATCCCACCATTTGGAATTGTAGACTGTAATCTATAGATACAGATTATAAAACTAAAAAAATTCAGCCTTCCCACACTCCTACAAAATGCCCAGTTGCAATCAGTTCAATAAACAATAGTACTAGTACCTTAAATTATCTTACGCAGTGGTCACTGTCAGAAAACAGATCCATTTTTCCAGGCTCTCTTATGTCTAATGTTTTTACAATCGCCCACACCTCCTGGCATAGGTGGCAGCACTCTCAAAAACAGAAAAAGCTATATTTATGTCTCTAAATTCACAGCAAATGGTAATAACTGCCAATCTACCCATGCACTGACAATAAAACCAACTGAGAAGACTTCTGATACTGTTATAGGGATGATCATTTTTAGAGTTGTACAGATGTATTCTTAATTTATATTTGTCTAATAATCAAAAATAGAGACAACACAAATTTTAAAATTGTAGACAGTCCATATTTAGTGCTAAATATTTTTGGTAGAAAATATACCAAAAAAATTGGCTATTTCTAACCCCTTGGGAATTAAAACTAGAAATAATATGCCTTATTTTAACTAGGCTTCAATATCCTCACATTATCAAATCATTAAAAATTTTCACAATTTGATTATAAGTCAATCTTCTGGAAGTGCAATACTGCACTACATTAGAACCTCATAAAATAGGTTTCATTAACTGATTCAACAAACATTCTTAAGCACATACTAGGCTGAATCTGATACTTCTTCTGGAACAGAGATCTGTAATGCTTTGGGGCAAGCAATCAGCAGTTCTGTGCTTGCTCTCTGTACTATTTTGGGTTTTCCAGATTGCATGTGTTTCCCACCACTAACTAACAGGCAGTGAATTGGCCAGAATATTGTGTTTATTTAAAAAGTATTTGTTGCCAGGTGCGGTGGCTCACACCTGTAATCCCAGCACTTTGGGAGGCTGAGGCGGGCGGATCGCTTGCGGTCAGGAGTTTGAGATGCCTGGCCAACATGGTGAAACTCCATCTCTACTAAAAATACAAAAATTATCTGGGCGTGGTGGCACACACCTGCAATCTCAGCTACTCAGGAGGTTGAGGCAGGAGAATTGCTTGAACCTGGAAGGCAGAGGTTGCAGTGAGCCAAGATTGCACACTGCACTCCAGCCTGGGCAACAGAGCAAGACTCCGTCTAAAGAAATAAAAAAAAAAAAGGTAAGAAGTATTTGTTTGGTAGATGAGGAGAAGTCCATTCAGCACACTGTATTAATCTCTAAAACTTAAATTAAAATATAGAATTTAGTCAAGCCAAAACAGCAAAGGTATAATAAAAGTGTTAAAGACTATTAATATGAATTATAGTATATAATCATTAGTATTTTTAATTTAAATAAATCTGTATCCTGAACATAATATTTAAGTTTATATTCTAATTTAGAATTTTAAAATCACAATGTTATGGTTTCCCTATACACATTAATCCTGTATATTACTAAATTAATCTTCCTAATTGTATCTCTTTCCTGATCAGAAACCTTTAACTCCTCAAAATCTATCAAATTAAGTCCAGATTTCTTATCCTTGGTTCTGTGTACTCCACACTATGACCAACGAACTCAGCCTTTTAGAGGGGAGACTATTTCACTCCTACCCTAAGACCCAGGTAACCTGTTCTTGCCACAATTCATTCGCAGCCTATAGGTCTTTGCACAGTAGCAGTAGCAATAGTTACAATTATAGATTAACTGGCCAGGCGCGGTGACTCAAGCCTGTAAACCCAGCACTTTGGGAGGCCGAGACGGGCGGATCACAAGGTCAGGAGATCGAGACCATCCTGGCGAGCACGGTGAAACCCCGTCTCTACTAAAAACGAGCGAGGTGGCGGGCGCCTGTAGTCCCAGCTACTCGGGAGGCTGAGGCAGGAGAATGGCGTGAACCCGGGAGGCGGAGCTTGCAGTGAGCTGAGATCCGGCCACTGCACTCCAGCCTGGGCGACAGAGCGAGCCTCTGTCTCAAAAAAAAAAAAAAAAAAAACCCAATTATAGATTAACTGCTATATATGCTGCTCTAAGTACTTTTAATTTTTCTTAACCTCATAACCTAATTCACAGTGAGAAAACTGAGGCACAGTTTAAGTTAAATAATTAGATTAAGAATACACAGCTAGTGATCATGCAAGCATTCAAACCCAAGCAATCCGGAGTCCATGCTCTGAATCACTACACCATACATATTAGCAATTCCCCAGACAAGAGCGCAGAAGTGTTTATTCAAGTGACAAGGACAGACTATAAACGTGTTATAGTCTTCTCTCAGACTATTTCACAGATATTTCAAGCAATTAAACAAAAAGTATATCATAAAACTAACTTGTGTGTGTACCCTGTAGGATTATTCTCATTTTATGGGGTACTTTATACATTTAAATGCAAGATGGTTGCTTTGGTATTGTATCTCACTGTGAGGTTTCTTGGTAGGACACTTCTTGGAATACACTATGAAGACAAAGGGAAATGCCAAATAACATAACTAAAAAGCAATTTAAGAAACAGTAAAATGTCCCTATTTTAAAAAGTTACAAATAACGGTAATGCCATGCTTAATTTAAGCTGGCTAACAGGATTCTGCTACTATTTATTTATTTATTTATTTATTGAGATGGAGTCTTGCTGTGTTGCCTAGCATGAGTGCTGTGGCATGATCTCAGCTCACCGTAACCTCTGCCTCCCGGTTTCCAGCGATTGTCCTGTCTCAGCCTCCCAGTAGCTGGGATTTACAGGCACCCACCACCATGCCCAGATAATTTTTGTTTATTTTTACTAGAGAGGGGGTTTCACTATGTTGGCCAGGCTGGTCTCCAACTCCTGAACTCAGGTGATCCTCCTGCCTAGGCCTCCCAAAGTGCAGGAATTACAGGCATGAGCCACCGTGACCAGCCAGGAAATGCCAAATAACATAACTAAGAAGCAATGTAAGAAACGTAAAATGTCCCTATTTAAAAAATGTTACAAATAATAGTAATCTCATGCTTAACACTGAAGCCTGCTAGCAGGATTCTGCTACTATTTATTTATTCTATTTTTTTGAGACAGGGTCTCGCTGTTGCCCAGGATGGAGTACAGTGGCATGATCTCTGCTCACTGCAACCTTGGGCTCCTGGGTTTAAGTGATCCTCCAGCCTCACTCACCTGAGTAGCTGGGATTACAGGCGCAGGTCACCGTACCTGGCTAATTTTTTTTTGTATTTTTTGTAAACACAGGGTTTCACCATGTTAGTCAGGCTGGTCTCGAATTCCTGGCCTCAAGCAATCAGGCCCCCTCAACCTCCCAAAGTGTTGGGATAACCAGCATGAGCCACCATGCCCAGCCTGTAATTTATTTTATCCAAAATAAAATGACTCAACTGTATTAGAGAATGAAATAGATTCTAAAATATCCCCAGTTTGTATGGCTACCAATTAAAATATTCTCTTTGTATCCTTCAGTTTTTCATGACTGCTATCACATTTCCCCTTATTTGAAACAAAGTTGTCTTTATGACACTTATTTTTCTAATTAAGGCTAGATATGTTCTGTTATTAGGTTGAACCATGTATTACCTTCTTCAACTACTTTTACCTACAAAAATGGACACTTCATATAAATGGATCTAAAAACTTGCTCAAAACTCATATTAAAAAGAGCAGACACAGTCAATGAAGTTATAATTATTCCATTAGTGTAATACTTTCCCAGTAGAATACAAAATATAAACAGCTTATACCACTTTCAAACTTAAAAGAAAAGTAATCATTCTCAAGAGAAAATGTTCACAATACTACATTAGAAAATTAGAAAAACTGTATGGTGCCAATTTCATTTACACATAAAACATCTAAAACTCTCTCAGACTTCAGTATTTTTATTTCTTTGTTCTCTCCATATGATGATTCTATGTTTTCTTAATTTTCTAATTTAAATGTAGCGCTTCTGGAATTTTTTAAAAATCTAAAAATAATTCAATCTTTGCTTAACTCTTTATCAAAAAATACTGAAGATATTAATCTACACATGCAATCTAAAGCAACTATACCAAAATTTAAATGCCCTATCCCTTTGTTAACTCAGTAACAAAGCCCATGAAAAATAACAATAATTTCATAAGCTATTTCTAAGAACACTGACAATTTTCTTTGTTGGCATACATAAATAATTTTATTCTATGGTATCAATTAAATAAGCCTAATTAGCAGTTGGGTTTGGTTTCCTCATCATTGCAAAATGACATGTACCACCCTAACAAAGAGCAGACCAAAAAGCTAAAATGTAAGAGATTAATACAGAGAAACAGAAGATGACAGTCAGAAACAATCATGAAAAATAAGAAAGACACTTTTTTAAAAAGCTTTATACGTCTCTACTACATGGGAAAAAGTTAAAAATATGTTTCCATATTTTAATGGACAAACAAAAATGTTGTGATTATCTTCTAGGCGACATCTTATTTTTAAAATTCTGATAAACAGAATCCAGATGTTCTGAAACTCTAATTTTACCTAAGTTAACTGCTAACTACATAAAACAGGCTTTGGGATGAACATTAAGTTCTGGGATTTTGCTGATTACCCAGCTAAGCAAGCAAGGTCACCTAGAATGGGTTCTTATATTTATAAACCAAATACCCTAAAAAACACCAGAATAAAGGTCTGAGCTGAACAGACAAATGGACCATAAAGTAAACAGCTCAATTAGTCCATTGTGGTTTACCGCCCTCTGGCTGCTGTGGCAGGAGATATCACAGATAAAAAATGGTTGCCAAGAAAAACCAGCAAGGTGTCAAGCAAAAGTTGGCAGGAAATCCTTTAGGCAAATGTAAAAGCTTTAGAACAGAGCCTCGAAAATACATTAAAGTTAGCTTTACTCCTTCCTTTAAAAAAAAAAAAAATTAAAAACATCAAGTAACAGAACATTTCAAACACGATCTGAAATTTTTCAGCCACAGATTAACACAATATAGTTTGGAGATAATAAAAGTTGGCTCTAGGAGACTAAGTCAAAAAGAGTTAATACACTAACTGAAGATTAGAATTAGTCTTGCTTTAGAAAATCCCTTGGCATACTAAATAGAAACACTTAGAAAGGTAAAAATTTTTACCAGAAATTCAAAGACAACTGATAAAATTTCCTGCTTATAAAACTGTGGTAAATATATAAAGCAGCTTAGAAAAATGAAATTCTTATATTAATTCAGTTTCCAGATATCAGATGCAATCTGAAGCTAAAAATCAGGCAACACTGGAGCCAATGTTTCCTGGAATCACCAAATTACATGAAAAGCAGAAATAAAAACAAGAGAAAATTTGCGACACCAAATTCAGACCAGATCGCATATATTCATCTTTCCTCAAAATACTATTCAATGTAATCTCACAATTTTGTCCAATTAGGCTCAAAACTAAATTTCTGTATCTCTCCAATTTTCCACCAAACAGTTCAGCTGGCAATGAACCATAACAACCACAGTACAAGGAAAAAAGCAATAACTGTTCAATTCACTGTCTTGTTAGTTACTCACAATTCACTATCATTTAAAAACAGTGGATCTTAGCCTGGTTTCCACCCCACCACACCCAGGAGACACAATACTCTCATTTAATTTAAGCAGTGGTTCACAAGGTTCTGATTCTCAGCATAACTGGAAAAGGACAAGAGTTAGGAAAAAAAAACAGGGATAGGAGGAAGAGGGGTGAGAATGTTCCTTTTGAGAGAGATATCCATGAAACACTTAAAATCTTGCTTTTAGACAAGTCTTAATAATCTGTTTGAAATTTACCAATGTTCAAAAAAATATGATGCAAATAATTTTTAAGAGAAAAACAGAAACCTTACCCTGCAGTTCATGATGGATTACACCCACTAGGTTGGGTTCATCTCCCCACCAGAATATCCATAACTCTTTGCAATCTGGTTTGACATCACGACGCCATACACAAAGCAGGTTAGCTTGCAGACAGCGGATGAAACTTAACAGAATTGGATCATCTTGGGCTGGGGCTGAAATTATGGGTCCACAGTCCCCATGCCCTCCAAAATTGTACCTACGCCATTTGATTCCCGTGAGTTCAGCCTGGAAAAAGACAAAAAATTGTAATCGTTTTCTCTTTTTACTTACAGACCACCAAAAACAGTCTTCCATACAGAAAAGCAATTGTGCTAAAATAAATATTTACATGAAACTTCATAAGATTCCTCCCAGTGAAGAACGTATGTCAAATCTTCTCAAATTTTAAGGTGGGAGACAGTTAATTTCTATCAAGATTTCTACATAGTTCTTTACATTAAATACTAACATAAAACAAGCTGATAATCACTATTTCCTGTTGAATCATTTGTCTAAACATTTACTAAAAAGTCCCTATATAGAAAACTACTCTCTATGTTATTCAATACTCAACTCACAAATTATATTTAGAAATCAAGTAAGATTTTAAAAATAAGTTTGTATAAATGAAATGATTTCTTTCAAATAATTTCTTCCCATCCACAAGCTACAGTTTCAATCCTTTTTTAATTAGGGAAGCAGTTAGCATGAAGCATGAGAGTGTTTCATCATGAACACCAGGTCTATTTAGGTAGAAGCAATTAAGAAAACTGATGCAAAGTTATCAGAAATTTATTCATGTTTTTTAACATGCAGCAAACAGAAAAGCTTTGCTTCTGTAACAATTCCCTAATGTAGTTTGGTCTTTTATTTTTTACACACATTACAACAAGCAGAGAACAGATACTGTATCTTTGTTCTATTACATATGTTTACATTTCAAGATTTCTTAAATCTTTAAGAGCTAAACTTCAAAGAGTGAACACAAGCGAAAGCGAAATAGTTAAAAAGTACAACTATATATTGAAAACTACTAGTAAAACAGATTCGCAATTTAATTCTGTACCAAACAGCCCAGGAGGTCCTTGCATTGAATCCTTACTCATGCATCTCCTTCCTCACAAGGTCAATTATTTTCGTTAGCAAGTTGTTTACAAAAAAAACAAGTACCACTCAGTAGAAAACAGCCATATCTTCTACTAACATAACTGAAACACACTAAAAGTGCTAAAGCAATCAATCACTATAATGACCACATTTAAGAAAAGGAAAAATCACCTTTCATTTAATCCAAATTAAAAAGGTTTTGCTTCAGGTCGAGCACAGTGGATCATGCCTGTAATCCCAGCACTTTGGGAGGCCTAGGCGGGCAGATCACAAGGTCAGGAGTTTGAGAACAGCCTGACCAACATGGTGAAACCCCGTCTCTACTAAAAATACAAAAATTAGCCGGGCATGGTGGCGCATGCCTGTAATCCCAGCTACTCAGGAGGCTGAGGCACGAGAATCGCCTGAACTCGGGAGGTGGAGGTTGCAGTGAGCTGAGATCGCGCCACAGCACTCCAGCCTGGGTGACAGAGCGAGACTCTGTTTCAAAAATTAAAAAAAAAAAAAAAAAGATTTTGCTTCAAAAAAGTTACAAAAATATACAAACTAAAAATACCTAAAATTCAGTAACTTATATTTTACACTGAGATATGCAAATCTAAATTTTTAATGAATATGTTTAAGTAAAAAGCCGGCACTGGCATCGTTTAGGGTTTCCCTGTATGTTACTTAGTTTCCTCTAAATATAAAAGCAATACATGGCCAATGTAAGAAGTTCAGAAGTAATACATCATAATCACGGTATAATAATCATTAGCATCCTACTGTATATGTCCTTCCTCTTTTTCTGTACATATACACTTTAAAGTTGGAACCATATTGGATGATTTATATCTTATTTTTTCACTTATTTTTATATATTACTAATTATTCTTCAAAACACACTTTTAATGTTTGCATAATATTCTATTCATTGTAAAAAATATAATTTAACCATTCCATAACAACTGGACAATCTTCCATTTTATTTCCACTATTGTAATTACTATAATTGGTTAACATCCTTGACCACTGTTATTTTCCTGATTATTTCCTTTAAAGAGATTGCTTAATACTGAATTACCAAAGAATATGAATATATCAAGACTCATGATGAATGCCACCGCATTACTATTCAGTTAACAGTCTCCCCAATACAAACAGCCACCTCCCAAACTGCATGTCTTTTAAAATATCTGCCAATTGAATAGAAGGGTATGTACTTCTATTAATAGGTAGCCCTTGTTCTGCTAGGAGGAAATCAGTATGTGGTATCACATCTTTGATCAGATGGGGCCACCCTTCCTGGGTTTGGGTCCCAGCTCTGTACTAATTCATTGGTTCAATGAGTCAGTATACATATGAAGCACTTAAGACAGTGTCTGGGACATAGCAAAAACTGTAAATGATATTTTCATTATACCAGTAGTAGTAGTACTATTTCTTTCACTTTGAGTTGTCTGTTCATACACTTTGTCCATTTTTCTATCTTACAAGTTCTTTTTTTTTTTTTGAGATGGAGCCTCGCTGTATCACCCAGGCTGGAGTACAGTAGCACAATCTCGGCCTCCCAGGTTCAAACAATTCTCGTGCCTCAGCCTCCTGAGTAGCTGGGATTACAGGCGTGCACCACCACACCCAGCTAATTTTTGTATTTTTAGTAGAAACGGGGTTTCACCATGTTGGCCAGGCTGGTCTCGAACTCCTGACCTCAAGCAATCTACCCACAGCCTCCCAAAGTGCTGGGATTATACAGGCGTGAACCACTGTGCCTGGCCAAGTTCCTTTGTTTCTTCAAATAAAAGCAATGTGTGTATTTTAATCAGAAACCCTAACATCAATCTTTAAACATCAAAGAAGGAAACAAAAATAAAAAGTTGAAATCCAAGAAGGTAAGCCGAAGACTAACTTCTTTTATCACCTAAGCTAAAGAGTATTCTGTGCCTAAGAGCCTTGTGGATGAGGCTGCGCCAACAGGCCAGGCGCAGTGGCTCATGCCTGTAATCCCAGCATTTTGGGAGGCCAAGGCAGGCGGATCAAAGGTCAAGAGACGGAGACCATCCTGGCCAACATGGTGAAATCCCGTCTCTACTAAACATACAAAAATTAGCGGGGTGTAGTGGTGCACGCCTGTAGTTCCAGCTATTTGGGAGGCTGAGGCAGGATAATCGCTTGAACCCAGGAGACGGAGGTTGCAGTGAGCCGAAATCAAGCTACTGCACTCCAGCCCAGCAACAGAGTGAGGCTGCGTCACAAAAGAAAATTATTTAAATAAATAAATATGAATCACTAATAACCTTATTTAAAGGGTTAGAAAATTAGTATCAGAGTTTTAAACATCAGATGAGTCAGTCCCCATGAAAATCTATGCACAGTAATTTACTCACTACAACACTTTCACCTGTAATATCCGGCAGTAGAGCAGACAAACTATTTAACATTGTTTTAGGAGAATGGTTTCCTAATTCTAGTACTTCCACTAACTGCCTATCAGTACATCTATGCTATCAGTGGCAAAGGGAAGCTGCTACCACCTGCTCTATATTTTTTACAAAGTTGTTCTAGCAAGTGCTACCTTACAAATGCAAGTGACACAACAGCAATGCTACAAACTTAAACACCTCCTAATTCAGCTAAAACAGTTCCTTTAAAGTTAAAACTAAATATCATTATACTGGTCTTCATGGAAAAATGTAACAATAATCAAGCCTAAAAGAGGTAACTAAGTATAAAATCGGCGTTCGAAGATTTAGCTTTAAATTTTGAATTAATGTTTGGTAAAAAACAGCTTAATGATATTGAAATAGTTTGTCCAAGAAAAAAAAAAATCCCATCATGGATGTTTATTCAATTAAGAGTAAAACGTCTTCACAGACCATGATCGTATTTATAGTTAAAAAATCAAGTGCACTCCAAGTTCTTTTTTTGTTTGTTTGTTTGGTTTTGGTTTCTTTTTTTTTGTTTTTTTTTTTTTGAGATGGAGTCTTGCTCTGTCTCCCAGGCTGGAGACAAGGGGTGTGATCTTGGCTCACTGCAACTTCCCCGTCCCGGGTTCAAGTCATTGTCCTGCCTCAGCCTCAGATGGGATTACAGGTGCCCGCCACCAAACCCAGCTAATTTTTCTATTTTTAGTAGAGACGGGGTTTCACCATGTTGGCCAGGCTAGGTTCAAACTCCCGACCTCAGGTGATACACTCGCCTTAGCCTCCCAAAGTGCTGGGATTACAGGCGTGAGCCACGGCGCCCAGCCATACTGTCTCAATTTCTGACTGATGTTTATCTCTAAAACACAAAATTCTTTACCTAATGATTTCAAAATTTCAAAGCAAATCTTTAAAATAATTCTAGATTCAAAATTATCCCCAAACACAACTATTTCTCACTGTCAAAAAACAATCCTTAATTATATCTAAGTATTAAACTACATGGTTTCTAAAATATAGAACCAAAACGATGAAATCAAAATATACAAAGAAGGAAACCCATATGCACATTACGTATAATAACCACCATCATTATTTACCAAGCATCTACTTAACACCAGGGACCATACGAGTTTTCACATATTATTTCTAATACCAAGCACCATACTAGTGACTTCCTATATAATTTATAAACTTCACAACAGACAGCTAAAGAAATTAGGACTCAGAAAGGTTGAATAATTCTCCCAGTGCCACACAGGTAGCAAATGGCAGATCCCAAATAAAACTAGACTTAAGCTGTAACTGAATTTAAAGTATAAATTCTCTCCATTCTGCCATGCTACTTCGTAAGGCAAATGGTAAAAATTAGCCCTAGAGGATTATAAAATAGTACAAAGAAACTGTCATCAACTCAATTTAGCAATGACTAGAGTTCATGGCCATACTTTCTAATTTAAGAAAGTTCATGAATCTTTCTTTAGTCTTCCTGAGGTATTAAGAAAACTGGTATAAGAGTGCCCACATATCATCCCATGAATAGAATAAACTTTTATTTCACTCAGATAATTATATGCCTTCTTTTACAAGTTACCACTATAAGATGGTATCTACATAAACTAATTCTTAGATAATATGTATAACGAACCAACAAAATCATTATTCTGATAGCAAGGGAGGCTGGAAGGAAATCTGCTCAGCAACGGCTGGCATGTAATATAAGGGTAGTCACGGTTCTCAGAAAATTGAACTTAACCCATTTACGTGGGAGGATGTAAATTTTTTTGTGAAAAATCAGACCTTGGCGATGACCTTGAGCAGTAGGATATAAATAACTCCCACAAGTTTAGTGTTCCAATAATGGAACACTAGGCGTAAATGGGTTAAGTGGCAGATACTCCCCTGGCCTAACCAAAAGACCACTACAATCAGTTCCGAACAGTTCTAATTAAATAGATTACAACAAAACAGGGATAAAGCATTTCCTAACTGACATAAATGTGATTCAAAGAAAATTTATATTGATTCTTAGTGTCCTATGCTTCACACACAATATGTAGGAAATGAGATCATTTATTTACAGTGACCCATAGCAACTAGATCCCTTGTGACCAACAGCATATACTTGCAATATGGCTCCTCAGAGTTAAAACCACATTCAGTGATTAACGAACACAGTAAAATCGAGACATTGATTAGAATGAACCCATGGTGTAGTATCATGGAAAGAACACTGGCTGGAAATCAGGAGGTCTAGGTTCTAAGGCCTGGTTTTTCAACCGTTTACCTAAGCGATGTTAGAAATCTACTCTACCTCAAGACACCTCAGATTCAGGACCAAAAAGTGACAGGGTTGACTTAGATACTACAAATGAGTTTAAGTCTCCTGGCCCAAGCTAATTACATCCCACTCATAAAGGCAACTTGTAAATGAGATGGAACCCTTACTACCATCAAGAACAGAAAAGCTGCCAGAAGATAGTCAACACTTCAGGAAACTATTCAAAGATTCCTCAAAGTATAAACCAATTAGTTTAACGTATCAATCCTGGGCAGGATTCTAGGCTGGCGTGTAGAAAAGGCAGCTGTGATCATTTGAGGCTGACAAGCATGCACTAGGAAATTCCAAGTGGGCCCCACCTCATCTCCTCCTATGATTGGGTTACTACTCCAGTAGAGCAGGTCAATACAGTAAACATATTAAGTCACCTCTCAACTCAGAGGAAGGAAAAAAGTCACATGTAACAGAAACTTCTGTTAAAACATAACTAATCAACTCCAGGTAAAGACAGCAAAATAAACATACACATCTGCTTTTGCTCTCTCCTAAACCCCTGTAAGACACCAAGAAAAACATTTGTTTCATTGTTTTATTTCATTAAATGACATAATTACAATGGCAGGTGGAACAAGAGAGGATACAGCATCAAAATTTTGAAGGTTAGGTTAGCAGATGCTCTGATAAGGAGATTTACAATACCTAAGAAAACTGAATCCTAAACATGAAGAAAGAGATACAACCCAATTGACACAGAATCCCCTCAGCCTCAGGAATTAAATACAGATTCCTTTTGGAAGTAGGGTTGAAAGGCAGAAAGGAGATTAAACAAGGAAAATTGGTTAAAAGCCTGCTTAAAAGGTGTTCAGCTGGGCACAGTGGCTCACGCCTGTAATTTCAACATTTTGGCAGGCCCACCGCAGGAGGATCACTTTAGCACAGAAGTTCTAGACCAGCCTAAGCAACACAGTGAGACCTCAACTCTACAAAAAATTTAAAAATAAGTCAGGCATGGGGCTGCTTGCCTGCAGTCCCAGCTACTAGGGAGGCTAAAGTGAGCGGGTCTCTTGAGCCTGGCAGGCTGAGGCTGCAGTGAGCTATGATCACACCACTGTACTCCAGCCTGGGCAACAGAGTGAGACAATCTCAAAATAAAATTAAAATTAAAAAAAAAGAAAAGAAAAAGGCACTCAGATGCCCAGGTACTCTCCCTACTGCACAGAGCTGAACAACTGCCCCTTCTTCACCCCAGAAAATAAATGCAAATGTATAAATTATCTGGAGACAGTAAACAGAGGGTACCTGGACTGGAGGACACAGGCAAACTGAAAGCAGGGAACCAGAGTGAAAACAGGGCACTAGGTGAAATATATAGAATGAAGGCCAAGGACCACCCCTCCCTACCATTGCCCTCTAAGCACCCAGAAAACTAGCAGCCAGTCTTCACTCCTCAGAAAGGAATTTGGAAAAGTCTTCTCTGGGAAATCTTAGCTCCACAGAAAAGACCTCAAGATACCGAGATCAGAGATTCCCCAACTAAAGAGCCCACTCAGATCAGTGAAGTGCACAGTTAAGCAAATGTCTGTCACATGCTCAGAAATTCCAAGCAGATTCTTAGTCCACCATTCCTAAACATGAACATACAACCGAGAATTGCTAAATAATTGAGGAAAACCACTGAGGAATTACAGAAACAAAAACAAATCAAAAAGCAACTAGAAGGAAAGACAACATTGGGAGAAGAAAACTTTAAAAACACCAACAATTAATATTCTCAAAAAAATAAAATGGTGCAACCATTTAGAAATAACAGGATGCTATTTCAGCAGAGAATTTTTTAAAAGCTCTTGGAAATTTTTAAATAATGATTCCAGAAATGATAGAACTTAGTAAAATGTTTAGAAGATACAGTTTAGGAAATCTCCTAGAAAGTGAAGCAAATAATGAATGAAGCAAAAGTGAAGCAAAAATGAAAAATGGGGGAAAGCTGAAAATCCAAATACAAGGAAGCTGAAATCCAAATACAAGAACTTTCAGAAAGAGAAAATACACAAAATAAAGAGGAAATGACCAATAAAACAATTCACAACAATTTCCCAGAAAAACAGAACGTGAATTTCTAGATTGAAAGAGCTCTCTGCGTGCTCAGAACAATGGATTAAGAGAGACTCGCGGAAGGCATATCACTGTAAACTTTCAGCACACTGCACACTAACAGAAGATCCTCCAAGTTTCCATATAGTAAAAAGAGGTCACATATCCGAAATCAGGATTTCTAACTGCTCAACAGCAATACCACAAGCAAGAAGGCAAAGGTGCAATAACTCCAAAATTCTAAAGAATTATTTCCAAACTAAATATTAAATGGCTACACCAGCCTAAACTATCTATCAAATATATGATAATAAATGCATTTTTAAACATAAGGAAAAAAAAAAAAGCAGCAGCACAATTTCTCAGGCAGCTACTGGGTATGTACTTACCAAAAGGAGGGAATAAACCAAGAAGTCATAAGATTCAGGAAACAGACCTAACATGAGAGGGAACAAAATAAATTCCTAAAATCACAGCAAATGATGACTCCAGGTGCCAACTACACACCAGTGCAGAGGGCAACCGATCAAGATTATGACAGGTCCGTAAAGACTTCTTCAGGAAGGTGAAACTAATAAAACACCTGATACATCTGAGAGTCTTAAAGGGGTTTCAGACAATAGGCAAAAACTTTGGGGATGAGTTAAGTTATAGAAAAGTAACCAGGCTGGGACCTGTGGCTCATGTCTGTAATGCCAGCACTTTAGGAGGCCAAGGCAGGAGGATGACTTGACCTAGGAGTTTGAGACCAGTCTGGGCAACACAGCAAGACCTTGTCTCTACATACAGACTGACAGACATAGCTGAAGCATTGTGGCACACATATGTAGTCCCAGCTACTCAGGAGGCTCAAGCAGAAGGATCACCTGAGCTAAGGAGTCAGAGGTGGTGGTGGGCTGGGGGCAGAGGTGGGGAGGGGAGACGAGGGGAGAGAAAGGAAGGGGAAGGGGACAGGGATGGGGAAGGGAGGGAGGGAGGGAGGGAAATTTTTAGAAGAGCATCTGCTTTGTAGGAGGCAGAAAGAATGAATTAAATCCTCTTCGATAGTGGAAGATCTAGAACTGAAAAATCTAAAAGTAACTATCACCTCAGTATTTAGAAACATTTAAGAAAGAACCAAGATAATCAACAAAAGAGGGTCATGTTTGCCTCTAAAGAAGGTAAAACAGGGGCAGGAGCAGAATATTGTTCTTATAAACCTTGTAGAACTATCTGATTCTTTAATTGAATTGTGTAAGAGTATATAAATCTGCTTAAAAAAAGGAAATTTAAACAAAAATTAATCAAAATGGGGTAATAAAATATAAAGCTACTAATATTGAGAACTCACATTACTTCATAGACTTATTCTAGACAAATTCCTAAACTGAAGAACAATTTAATATCCCATAAATTGTGCTGCAAAAGCCAAAAGGTTATTTAACCATGTGTTAAAATAATGTGGTGTTGTTGACTGTTTCTTTTCTCCATTTTAGACTATTAAAACCCAGCTGGACCGAGACATCTTTCCAGCTGCATACTCCATCCCATCTGGCTCTGCTCAAATTCTTCTCAGCCATAGCTATGCTGCTGGCCAAGGATTCCCTGTGTAGATGGGCTGCTGACGAGACAATGGGCCTCCCATCCGACTGGTTATTTCCATGTTGCGAGAAATACGATGTGGTATTCCTCCATACAATGAGGTCATATATAAAAGATGCTTTCTAACAAATATATACACACACATATGCATATGTACTGATTCATAATAACTGTTTTCCTCAAGTGTCATTTTATTTTCACTGCTCAGTTTACCAATATTAACCAAAAAGTATAAAAATTTTTTCAAGTTGGTTTATAGCAAACGTATGAGTGCAAGGGCTTAGAGATTTTATTTGACAATAAGTTTACTACAGTTAAACAATGTGAAGTCGATATTTAAAAAGTAACTGCCACCTTAAGCTACATTAATAAAAGTAGAAAATCTTGATCCTATTCAACAGATCTAAATTATCAGTCATTATTCAGTACTGCTTTCAGCTCCTAGCTCCATACTTTAAGAAGAATCGAGGTAAAATGCAACAAATGAAGAGATGAAACACTAGGCTGGTGAGGAAATCTAAACATGTCATATGGCTAGAGGCTATCTAGCCCCACATTCAATCCTTTCAAGCAAATTAACACAGCAACAAGAATAAAATAGAAGAATAAAGCCATGTGATAAAAATAACACAGCTGAATGAACTTAATACTCAGTTAAAATGATTCTGAAGTTGTTTAGTCTTCTGTTATATGGAAGGCTGATATGTAGAAGATTAATTACATTTACTCAGCACAGTCCCAAGTGGTAGCAACAGAACCAAATGGAAAAACTGATGATTAAAGCAACAACAACAGTGAGAGCTCCCTCAAGAAATAAATCCCTGACTGAGAGTTAATCATAGATATGGGGGGTTAAGGAGAAGCTGGTCAATACCAGATTAGGACACTGTAGAGTGGCTTCAAATATCAAAGGGCTAATTGAACAATGTGACTTAAAGGGTTCCTTTCACACCTGAAATAAGAGTCTCAAGGATTCCATCCAACAATAAGATTTCATTATTCTAATATCATTTGTATTTCAGTCAACTAACTCAGGGGCTAGCAAACAGTGGTCTGGGGCTAACCACCTGTTTTTGTAAATAAAGTTTTATCAGTATACAACTATCCCATTTATTTTGCATATTATCTGTGGCTGCTTTCAAACTACAACCACAGAGTTGCAAGTGGGGCTACAGGGCCCAGAGCCTGAAATAATTACTCTGGTTCTATAAGAAAAAATCTGCTGATACCTGAGCTAGGATAACATACACAGACAAATGTGACACTTAAAATATAAATAAGAAGCACCAATTGTTCTCCCACTATAAACAACCAGAAAACTAGACAGAATATGCAAAATTTCAGACACTATTCAACAGGCAGTACAGAGCTAGACTCCCTGAGAGAAGGCATACAATGAGGTGGGCCCTACAAAGGCCAAGACAGCTGGAATTTTAGGGCCAAGACAGCTGGAATTTGTGGAGGCAGATCACCATAAAGAAGAATATTCAGGAAAAAAGCTCCAAAGATCTGATAGCGGTTCTTTTGCAACTGTTCCTAAGCACTAAGCTGCACATTCAAACAGTAAAATTCAACAAGGTCAGGCAGAGAACTACTGGGAGCTATCATTCCAAGAGTTCACCTAAAGCTGGGAGGCAGTCAAGTTCTGAACAGCCAGAGAGAAAAAACATTGTTAAACACCTTGGGCACTGAATAGAGACCATAAAATGACCATACCTCATAAGGAGGAAACCAGTGCTAGCATAAAGTCTATTCTAACCCACACTAATAATCAAGCCTCAGGAAAAAAGTATACTAATAATAATAGGCTGATCTTATTAACTGCCAGTAACTTAACTACCAGCCAATACAAAATTCAACTCTTTAAAGGAAGGAAATAAAATCCAGACTTTCAACAACATTCACAATGTCCAGCAACCAATAAAAAATACCAGACATTCAAGAAGTAGAAAAATGGGACTCATGACTATAAGAAAAGTCACTTAACAGAAACAGACATAGAAATGAAAGTAATGATGAAATTAACAGACAAGCCAATTAAAACAGCCATTATAAATATGGTCAAGAATTTAAAGAAAAACACAAACATAAGGACATAAATGGGGGACTTTTTTTTAACTAAGTAAAATTTCTACAGTTCAAATACGCGAAATATAAAATGAAAAATTCGCTGTGAGTTTAACAGCAGATTAAGCACTACCCACAAAAAAAAAAAAAAAGGGGGGGGTCAGGGCTTTAAAACACACAATATTAACTATCAAAGCTGAAAAACAAATAATGTGTATAACAAAACATAATAAACAAGCCAAAGTGACTTCTGCAGTCAGCACAGTATCAGGCAATCTAACATACATGCCATTAGTGTCTCAGAATGTGGGAGAGAATGGGAACAAAAATTATTTCAGAATAAGGACCACACTGTCTCCGAGTTTCATGAAATCAATAAACCTGTGATCTAAAGAGTTCAGTGAACCCTAATGCAGCATAAACTAAAAAAAAAAAACTCACACCAAAATACAACAAAAAAAAATTTGTAACAACCAGTGATAAAAAGGAAAATATTAAAAGTGGGCAGAGGAAAAAAAGATACATTACACAAGAAAAAACAATGATAATATTAACTACAGACTTCTCAGCTGAAAATATGCAGGCCAAAAACAATGGAAAAATATGCTAAAAGAAAAAAATAGTTCCCAAATCTAGAATTTTAGATCAAAGATGAATATCCCTCAAAAATTAAGGTAAAATACAGACTTATTTTTAGATGAACAGAAGCCAACAGACCTGCAGTAAAATTAATGTAACTAGAATACTTTTTTTCTTAATTCTTCAGGTACAAGGAACATGACACAAGATAGAAACCTGGATCTACACAAAAGAAGAACAATTACCAGGAATAGGTAACATATAAATAAATATAAAATATTTGTTTTTTCATCTTTAAATTTCTTTAAAGGCTTATTAACTGTTTACAGCAAAATGATAATGCCTTGTGGACTACATGTCAGATATCGAAAGAAAAAAAAAGTATGACAACAATAGCACAAAGGCCAGAAGGAGAAAATGGGAGGTTTTTACATTATATATAAAGAAGTTTAATATTATTTGAAGGTAAACTGTGGTAAGTAAAAGATGCACATTATAAACCCTTGATCAATCCCTAAAAAGTAAAACAAAGAGGTATATCTAATAAGCCAATTATTCAATAAATGATAATGGAGCCATAAAAAATACTCAAAATCATCCAAAGTAAGTTAAAAAAAGAAAAAAAAAGCAGAGAATGAAAGGAACTAAAACAGACAGGACCAGTAGGGAGGAAAACAAGACAGTGTACTTAAACCCAAGTAAATCAACATAATTATATTAAATATAAATTCTCTAAGTATTACAATTAGAAGGCAGAGATTCTCATCATGGATCTTTTTTTTAAAAGTAAGGCCCAACTGGCCGGGCGCGGTGGCTCACGCCTGTAATCCCAGCACTTTGGGAGGCCGAAGCAGGCAGATCACGAGCTCAGGAGATAGAGACCATCCTGGCCAACACGGTGAAACTCCATCTCTACTAAAAAAAATATAAAAAATTAGCCAGCGTGGTGGTGGGCGCCTGTAGTCCCAGCTACTCCGGAGGCTGAGGCAGGAGAATCGTGTGAACCCAGGAGGTGGAACTTGCAGTGAGCCGAGATCGCGCCACTGCACTCCAGCTCTGGGCGACAGAGGGAGACTCCGTCTCAAAAAAAAAAAAGTAAGGCCCAGTTACATGTTACCTACAAGAAATGCACCTTACATATAAAGACACATTTGGGTTAAGAGTGAAATGACAGAAAAAAGATATACTGTGCAAATTATGAGAGAGCTAAAGGGGCAACATTAATATCAAAGTTGACACCAAGAGAAGTACTATTACTAGGAATAAGGAAAATAAATTGTAATGATAAAAATGTCAATTCTTCAAAAAACATAAAAAATCTCAAATGCATAGGCACCTAATAACACAGCTTCAAAATACATAAAGGAAAAAAATCTGAAAAAGAAAAACAGAAATCCTAAATTATAATTGGAAACTTCAACAGGCCTCCTCTCAGCCATAGAACAAGTAGACATAAAATTAATAAGGATAAAAAAAAAAAACATGAACAACACTATCAACCAAAATAACCAAATTGACATTTATAAAACATTACATCAACAGTAGCAAAATACTTTTTCTTCAAATGCACATGGAACATTCACCAAGAAAAATCATATGCTAGTCCATAAAACAGTGTTCAAGGAGAAATCTGTGGCTCTAAATATTTATATTAGATAGGCAAAAATCCAGCATGGGCAACATGACAAAACTTTGTCTCTACTAAAAAAAAAAAGAAAAAAAAAAAAATAGCCAGGTGTGGTGGCATATGCCTGTGGTCCCAGCTACTCAGGTGTCTGAGGTGAGAGGATCATTTGAGCCCAGGACACTGAGGTTGCAGTGAGCTGTGATTTCTCCACTGCACACCAGCCTGGATGACAGAGTGACAATGTGTCTCAAAAAATAATAATCATAAAAGGGCATAATATCAGTGATCTAAGCATCTACCCTCAGAAGCTATGAAAGGAAGAAGAAATTAAACCAAAAGTAAATAGAAGAAAGGAAATAATGTGGAAAAAAGAAGAAATATTAATAGATAAGATATAAAACAAATCTGACAATACAGAAAAAAAGAAAACAAAAAACTGGTTCTTTAAAAAGATTAGTAAAATTAATAAATGCTCATTAGACTAATCAAGAGGGAACGAACAGACACACTACCAGTATCAGGAACAAAAGGGGAAGCATTACCACACATTCTAAAAACAGTAAAATGATAGGGGAATTATTACAATTTTTGTGCAATAAAACTCAGGTTAAATGAACAAAATTCCTTTACCAAATTAACAAAGAAACAGAAAACCTGAACAACTCTATATCTATTAAAGACATGGAGGGCCAGGCGTGATAGCTCACGCCTGTAATCTTAGCACTTTTGGAGGCCGAGGCAGGTGGATCACCTGAGGTCAGGAGTCCAAGACCAGGCTGGCCAACATGGCAAAACCCCGTCTCTACTAAAAATACAAAAACTAGCCAGATGTGTTGACGCGCACCTGTAATCCCAGCTACTTGGGAAGCTGAGGCAGGAGAATATCTGGAACCCAGGCCGTGGGGGGAGGGGTACAGAGGCTGCACTGAGCCGAGATGGCGCCACTGCACTCCAGCCAGGGCAATAACAGCGAAACTCGGTCTCAAAAAAATTTAAAAAAGACATGGAATTCATGGTTTCAAACCTTCCCACAAGAAAATCTCCAAGGCAATATAGCTTCACTGGTGAATTCTATGGAACATCTAAGGAAAATATATCACTAGCCCTGCACAAATTCTTTCAGTAAAACAAAGGACAGACTATTTCCAAAACTATTTTGTGACACCAACATTACCCATGATACCAAAACCGAGATTATAAAAAATGTACATGCCAATATCCCTCATAAACACAGATGAAAAAGCCATTAACAAAATATTAGCAAATCAAATCTAATAACACATAAAATAATACACCATGAGCTTAAGTAAGGTTTGTCATGGAATTCAAGCTTAGTCCAACATTTAGAAACCCATCAGTATAATTCACCATATTAAAAGAACAAAACCTATGATCATCTCAATAGATGCAGAAAAAAACATTTAACAAAAATCAACACCCACCTTCATGGATTTTTTTTTTTTTTTTTTTTTTGAGACAATCTCACTCTGTCACCCAGGCTGGAGTGCAGTGGCGTGATACTCGCTAGCTGCAACCTTCACCTCCTGGATTCAAGAGATTCTCGTGCCGCAGCCTCCTGAGTAGCTGAGATTACAGGCGTGTGCCACCATGCCAGACTAATTTTTTGTATTTTTAGTAGAGACGGAGTTTCGCCATGTTGGCCAGGCTGGTCTCGAACCCCTGACCTCAAGTGATCCACCCACCTCGGCCTCCCGAATTGCTGGGATTACAGGTGTGAGCTCAGTAGCTTTCACAGTATTTTAAAAACTAAAAATTAAAGAGAACTTTCTTAACCTTACGGGGATATCAGAACATTCAAAGCTAATGTCAACAATGAGAAGAGTGAATATTTTCTGCCTAAGAATAGGAACAAGACAAGGATGTATACTCTGACTACTTCTATTTAATACTGCCCTGCAGGTCCTAATCAATACAATGAAGCAAGAAAAAGCAGTAAAATACAAATTACAAAGAAAGATGTAAACCCATCTGTATTTGCAGAAAACACCATCAGGTACATTTTTAAAACTCCAAGGACTTACAAAAAAAGCTACTACAACTAACAAAGCTTAGGAAAGTTGCAGTATACAGAATCAACATCCAAAAATTAATGGCATTTCTATATACTAACAGTAAACATGTCAAAAAATACTCTCAAATGGCCGGGTGCAGTGACTCACACCTGTAAACCTAGCACTTTGGGTAGCCAAGGCAGGCAGATCACTTGAGGTCAGGAGTTCAAGACCAACCTGGCCAACATGGTGAAACTGTCTCTACTAAAAATACAAAGAAATTAGCCAGGCATGGCGGCACACACCTGTAATCCCAGCTACTGGGATTCTCCTGGCTGAGGCAGGAGAATTGCTTGAACTGGAGAGGCAGAGGTTGCAGTCAGCTGAGATCGCACCACTGCACTCCAGCCTGGGTGACAGAGTGAGACTCTGTGTCCAAAGGAGGTGGAGGGTAATACTCTAAAATAATAGCCATCAAAACAGCATTGAAAAACACAACCTACTTAGGAATATATATGATAAAAATATGTTCCAGATCTATATACCAAGAACTACAGAACAACGTTGAGAGAAATTAAGTATCTAGAGGAATGAAGAGCCAGATCATGTTCATGAACTGAAAGATTTAAAATCATTAAAATGTCCATTTTCCCAATTTGATCTACAGATTCAATACAATCACAAATCCCCATAGAAAAAAAAAAATTTAATTGACAGGCTGATCCTAAAACTTATATTGAAATGCAAAACACCCAGAAGAATCAAAACAATTTTTAAAAAGAACAAAGTCAGAGAATTTATCCTAACTAATTTCAAGACATATTATAAAATTTCAGTAATCATCACAGTGTTGTACTAGCACAACAGACATGTAGATCAAAGGAACAGAATGCAGAGCCCAGAAAAAAACAAGGCACACACACATTTCGTTAATTTTTAACAAAGATTCTAAGGTCATTCAACAGGAAAAGTCTTCAACAAATGATGTTTAAATAATTTGTCATACATATGCAAAACAAAACCAGAACGTCAATCCTTACCTCACACCATATAAATTAACTCAAAATTAGTTACTGGATTGCAAGCGTAAACCTAATTAACTAACGCTGTAAAACTTCTGAAGAAATCATAAGAAAAAAACTTTCCTACTTTGGGATGGCAAAGATGTTTTAGGACATGAAAAGTATAGACTATTTTTAAAAAGTAATATTGGACTTAATGAAAATTTAAAACTTTTGTTCTTCAAAGAACACAGTGAGAAAATGAAAAGGCACACCACAAATTAGAATACATTTGTAATAAATCTATCTGCCAATGAACTTGTATCCAGGATATTCCAAGAATTATTCCAAATCAAATAAGAAAACAACCTAATTTTTAAATTGGGCAAAAGATGTGAAGAGACATTTCCCAAAAGACACAGCACATGCAATGATGTTAAACTTCATTTGTTATCAAAGAATTACAAACTGAAATAAGTTACTACATACTGCATATCCCTAATTCAAAAATCCAAAATGCTCCAAAATCAAAACTTTTCACATGCCAACATGACACTCAAAGGAAATTCCAAATTTTAGATTTTCAGAGTAGGGATGCTCAACCAGTGTAATGCAAATATGCCCAAATCTGAAAAAATCCAAAATCCAAAACACCTCTGGTTCCAAGAGTTTTAGATAAAAGATTCACGACGTGTACCACACACCACAAGGATGGCTGAAATTTTTAAAAATTCATTGTACTACATGTCGCAAGAATGCAGAGCAATCAGAACTCCTATACTAACTGGTGGAATATTAAATGATACAACCATTTTTTGCAAGTTTGGCAGTTCTTTATAAAGTGAAACTCCTAGTTATTTACAGAAATAAAAATATATGTTCCACACAAAAAGCAGTACATTAATTTTCATAGCCAACAGCAAATTGTGGCATATCCAGAAAAGAGACTATTATTTAGGGGAAAAAAAAAAAAAAAGCTACCTAAGCAATAACATGAAACCAGAACTAAGGATTACATACTATATGATTCCATTTATTAAAAATTCTACAAAGGGCAAAATGATTCTATAGTAACAGCAGACTAGCAGCTGCCTGGAGGGGAGGAAGGCTGAGGGGCAAGGGGGAGACCCTGACTGCAAAAGGACATGTATGAACTTTTCTGCATCGTAAAAATGTTCTCTACTTTGATTTCAGTGGTTTCACAGACGTATACATTTGTCAAAATTCTGAAACCATATACTTAACATGAGTATATTTTATTGTATGTAAAGTATGTCTCAATAAATATAATTAAAAATGTACATATTAATGGAAGAATCCATGTAAACAATCTCTCAAAGGAAAGAAACTACTCTTTTTTTTTTTTTTTTGAGATGGAGTCTTGCTCTGTCGCCAGGCTGCAGTGCAGTGGATTGATCTCAGCTCACTGCAACCTCCGCCTCCCGGGTTCAAGCGATTCTCCTGCCTCAGCCTCCAGAGTAGCTGGGACTACAGACATGAGCCACCCCCCCCCAGCTGATTTTTGTATTTTTAGCAGAGATGGGGTTTCACCATGTTGGCCAAGATGGTCTCAATCTCTTGACCACCCACCTCAGCCTCCCAAAGTGCTGGGATTACAGGCGTCAGCCACTGTGCCCAGCCCAAAACAAACTACTTTTAATAAAACCAAAGTATCATCTTGCGCATCTCCTAGGTAAGTGTAAATCTTGTAGAAAGTATACACAATATTTTCAAATAAATTATTTTCATGTCTGACTATTCCAAGACACTGGTTAAATGATCTGTATATGTTAGCCTTAACTAAAAGAGAATTCTTGTGAAATTTCTGGGAACTGAACTCTCTTTTTAATAAAGTTCATTAGTGACATTAAGATGGTTCGCTTCCCAGCTGCAGTAACAGACTATAAACAGAAACGTATATTATTTATGAGGCAGGCACTGTCTACACAAACATGAATGGCTCCTTCACCCATAGTAACATACACTTTACACTGCTGTGGATAACAACATGCCCACTTAAAGAACTACATCTCCCAGCCTCCTTCAAGTTAAGTAAGGCCTTGAAGTATCGCCAGAAGTGCTGTAGGGAACTTGCTGGAGGTTTCCTTAAAGGACAACGTGTCCTTCCCACAGTTCCACCTCCTTCTAACCTAGAATGCAACCTTGATGACTGAAGTCTGAACAGCCATCTTGAACTATATGCTACTAATGGCATAAACTAAGAACAGTGTAGTAACAAGACAGAAAGAATCCAGATCCCCTGATAACCAAATCAGTTGTAAAATGCACGCCTCCAAGCTGCCTGCAAAGAAAAAGAGATTTCTTTTTAAGCTGTCTATTTTTAAATAAGCATATGATGTGATACTAAATCATTTTGATATTATAATAACTGGCTTATTTTTTAAAAAACTAAAAGGCTTTTATCAAGGTGATCGTTTTTATTTTTTAGATCACATGGTTATGTAGGTTTAACCTTGCCCTACTCATCAATCAAAACAATAAACTATCTTTCTAATTTTTCATTTTCCAAATGATTCCTCAATTTGGAACAGTGTAAGAGGAAAAAAAAATCTATTTCCCTATCTCTGGGAAGAAATTTTAGGCTGTATATTACTCCATTAATCTCTGATGAAACTTTAAAAAAACGTAAACTGTATTATCACTCCATTAATCTCAGGCAAATCTATATGCTCCAGTGATTTCTACCTTAGCACTTGTACTAAATTATATGGTCTACACTGTTAATTTTTAAAAGGCTCAGAAAAGAAAGAGACCAATAATGTTTGGAATAGCTAGGAGGAGCTTCACTGAAGTCCTAAAAGAATTTACATAGAAGAAAAACATAAAATACAAATGTACTCCTGGTTAAAAGTTCAGGCTCTGAATCAAGAGACTCAGCTCCTGTGTGACCTTGGACAAACTACTTAAACTTCTTGCTTCAGTGTTCTTATCTGAAAAATGAGAATAGTAGAACTTACCTCAAAAGGACCTTGTGAGCATGAGAAAATGCATGTAGCTGGTAGTTAAGCAGTGCCAAGCCTGCAGCAAGCACTCTTCACAAACAGCAAAAGCTCTGAGGTAAGAACATGTAAAGGCCTGACTTGAAATACAGATTCCTTTTAGTGAGTGGCTGGAAATTTTATTATAAAAAGAAAAAGAACGGCCGGATGCAGTAGCTCACACCTGTAATCCCAGCACTTTGGGAGGCCAAGGTGGGCAGATCACCTCAGGTCAGGAGTTCAAGACCAGCCTGGCCAACATTGTGAAACCCCGTCTCTACTAAAAATACAAAAATTAGCCTGGCGTGGTGGCACGTGCACGTAGTCCCAGCTACTCGGGAGGCTGAGGCAGGAGAATCACTAGAACCCAGTAGGCAAAGGTTGCACTGAGCGAGATCACACCACTGCACTCCATCCTGGGTGACAGAGCGAGACTCTATCTCAGAAAAAAAAAAAAAAAAAAAAGGAAGAAAAAGAAAACAAAAGGCTTTTTAGAGATTAAACACTTGAAAAATAAACTCACAGAAGAAATCTGGATACCCATATAGATGAAAAGATGCTCATAATCTCACTAGAAATCCAAAAATTGAAAATTTAAATAGTGAGGGTTTTTTTTTTGTTTCGTTTTGTTTTTGGTAGAGGCAGAAGTTAAAATGAGTAAGTTCCATTACAGGCAGGGACAGAAAAAGATGGGCATTATATATTGTCCATAGAAATGCAAATTGACACATCTTTTTAAACTGTTTATGGCTATAGCTTTCCAATTTTAATGCATAACTGTACTGCACTGCAAAAAATTGAAAGAATCTTAACGTTTCTCATAGTTGATGGTTAAACAAACAACAGTACATTCATCTTATGAAACAGGATACAACTGTTCAAAAACGTAATAAAAATGAGTAAACTATATCTAAATTTACTGACATAAAAATACTTTAACACAATGTTAAGCGGAAAAAGCACGTTGCAGGAAAAGGTGGAGAATTATTTCTTATCTGTAATTTTTTTAAGTACAAATCTGTCCGTCACCAACAGAATGCATAAACTGTGATATGAGAACTACAACTGTAGAATTGTGGGAATATAACATTAAAGACAGTTTGCGAAAGAATATGATTCAATATTAAAAATTCAAAAACATGTAAAACTATAAATACATATGTAATTAAAGCTTTAAAAATTAAAGAATGAGCACATGAAATTGAAGTAAGAGTTACTTTTGAAGGGAGAGAAAAGAGAATGGGAGAGGAAGAGCACAGACAGGACTCCATAAATGGTGAAAAGTTCTTTCTCTTAAACTGGGTATTAGGTACATGGGTGTTCACTGTATCATGAATCTTTCTACTTTATGTGTGATTTGCACATGCTCTTTTTAACTACTGAATATCTAATAAAACAATTTTGACACATGCGAAAGCAAGAAAAAAACTTGGAATAATACAAATTACCTCTGGAAGTTACCTTCCTGAAGGTGAGGGGAGGGATCCTTCATGTTTTATGTTAGACACTTTCATATTGTTTGAATCTGACACTAATTACGTAAAATTGTATTAAATTTTTAAAAGAAATTACTTTTCCACTAAAATTGTAATTATGAAAATTATAAGCACATGGGAAATATGTTAGTGAGTACAGCTGAATAAAGAATTCTATTTACACTGTGATCATATCTATGTACAAAAATGTGCACGTTAACAAAAACAGAAGAATTGGGGTAAATCTGATCTAATGGAGTGGCTGGAACACGGGCAAATGTTTTACAGTTTTCATTTCTTGGAAGTTGTATTTCTTGGAAATATTTTGTATTTAATTAGTACTACCTCACTTGCAGAGAAAGTAAAAAAAAATGACAACTGCAGGAAAGCCAACTCTTTACCTTCAGGGTAGCCAAGTGAAAAATCTCACCACATAGGAAGGCTGAATTAATTTACACTGATCTACAACGGACAGTACACACCATGCCAATAAGTGCCCTCAGAACAACTGGAAAGGGCCCCCACCACACCAAGGAGATTACATCAAAAGGTTCTGAAGTGCATATGTCCATTTTAGCGCTTAAGTTGAGCACTGCTGATGCACATAAAAGCCCAACAGTTGGGGTTGCACTCCTGAACACAAGGAGCCCAGGAATGTGCTGAAAAAAGGAAAAGGGGGTATGGAGAGAGAGGCATGGAATGAGGAAGGAAAAATTCTCCAACATGTGAGGCAAAAATACAACATGGCATAGTAATTACACACTCAATAACAACAACAAAAAAAATGTACACTCAGAAAGCTAAGTGCCAAGGAAACAAAGAATAGAATGATAGGAACAAAAATTTGAAGGAAACCAAAATCAATATAAGGAATAGGTACCAATGATAAACATTGGTTTGTGGTCTCTACAAATGCCCCCGCTATCCTATCCACTGGTTCCCCAAATCTGGCCATTTCCACAAAGGCATGAAGCAAAACAGGCGGAATGTCTATTTCACCCTCTTACCAAAAATATCCACTGATTTGAAATTAATATAAACAAAACCTTCATGGAAAAAATTAAACAAGAATATCCCAAAGCAGATCTGCAGGAGGAAAATGCATCTGCTTTCTGAGCTTACCACTACTAAAAGTAGACGCTCTAGGTAACAAAGGCTGATACAGAGCCAACTGCTGTGAGGTTACCCTTTTCTTTCTTCCTATTAGGACTTTTCCATGCCCATTTCTTACAACCAAACTTTCATGAATCTTCCCCTACCAAAATTCACACCTCCAATCACCACCGTCTCCACCCACGACCTGCCAAAGGCCCCACTCTACTCATCTCACAAGACTTGCCTTCTCCTTTCTTCCCCACCTTTTTTCTCTGCCCCTCCCTTCCCTTATAAAACCTACTCTTATTGCCTCAAATATTTTCTGGAGGCCGGGCATGGTGGCTCATGCCTGTCATCCCAGCACTTTGGGAAGCCGAGGCAAGTGGATCACTTGAGGTCAAGAGTTCAAGACCAGCCTGGGCAACACAGTGAAATCCTGTCTCTCTACAAAAATACAAACATTAGCCGGGCATGGTCATGGGTGCCTGTAGTCCCAGCTACTCAGGAGGCTGAGGCGGAAGAATCACTTGAACCTGAGAGGCAGAGGTTGCAGTGAGCCGAGACTGTGCCACTATACTCCAGTCTGGGCAACACAGAGAGACTCTGTCTCAAAAAAAAAAAAAAAAAAAAAAAACTCTGGAAACAGGCAGATTATAAATACTAACGTTTGACGTTTGTTTTCACTTTCTTTTCACTACTCCCTGCTTTAAAACTGTGATTTCTGTAGGGTTTAACAGCAAGAACCCAGGCTCAGTGAATACTTTCCTATAGACACATTTGTGATCAAAGCTTAAGTCTACTGCTTAACAATTTCAGCAGATAGATGTCGCCAACTGTTCCTCCGTTTTGCATACACAAGAATGCAAATGCCATAAAACCAAGAACATCTGTTTATCATTTGATTCCTGTTCTATGGCATATTTATAATTGATCACCAAAGCCTGTCAACTCTACCTCCAAAATATTACTCGATCCATTTCCTTCTCTCCATTCCTACACCGGCCCTGCATTATTTCTCTCACACAGACTGTTCTAAGAGTTTCTTCCTGCCTTTGGTTTTTCCCCTATGACAATCCATACTCCACAGGGCCCACATGGGTTTTCTCTCTAAAACATAAATCTGATCATGCCATTATCCTCTTTAAAACACTTCAGGCATTCCTCTGTGCATACAGAATTAACTCCCAACTCCTTCATGTCCTTCAATCTGGCCATCAATCATCACATTATATTCTACTTATTAAAAAATAGGTATTAAAGGAAAGGTAAATTTAATAAAAGAGAATATTTGCAATGATGTCTAAAAATGTTGTATGACCTATTATTGTATTATTTACATAATTATTTATATAACTAAAAAATTCATTCGCCTCCATCATACAATATTATCACCAAATTCAAACTTTTACAAAATGGCTAAAGAGTTATGTTCATGTAACATATTAAAACTAGACTGGGCTGTTTATTTCTATTTTCAATTCCAAAATTAAAATATAAGGTAGATTACAAGGAATCTAAATCAATAGATATTTTCTAAAATGGGTGTTAACATATATAACTAAATTTCTCACAGCTTTCTGGAAATTGTTAAAGTCAGCTCTGTGGGTTCTTAACAGCATATCACACCTACCATATGAGAAAGTTTGGCAACAAAATCAAAGTTACTTTAGAAGATAAACGCCTACCTTAGTGATTCCCACTTGTTTTTCCATCTGGAATATTCCTTGAGTTTACCATGTAAACCACTAACACAAGCTATTCATCCCAACATTCATTAGAAAAGTTTCCTAAAATAGGTAATTCTTCTACTTCAAATCAAATTTACATAATTTACTAAAGCCAGCTTATTAGCTTATATATAACAAACTATGGATTCTCATGAGAATCATTTCACTGTTTAATTAAATGTTATAGGATCTTGCAGATTCAAGAATAGCACCATCTGTCTCGGTTGCAAAGCTCAGTTTCACAACCTTATCACCAAATAGCAACAAAATATCATTTTCATACATATCTCTCTCAAGTAATTTATAGACAACTAATGAATGTAGTCTATTTGGGATCATGAAACCTGATTCAATCTGTGCAGATGATTACACTTTGTAGGTTAAAGAGACATACTTTGAAAACTGTGTTTTTAGTAACTGAAATGTTAGTTAAGAACTTGTATCTCAGGAGGCAAATATTTGCACTCTTTAGTTTCTAAGATGAAGATCCATGCTCTGATATAAATTCTAAATGCCAACGGCTCAGGTGTCATAAATCTGCAAATTTTTAAAGTACCTTTTCTTATCTGTTTAGAGTAACTATTATGTACCTAAATTTTCCTAAAATATCTATAGCTCTAGGATTACACAACAACACTTTCTGACAGGATTTCCATTCTCTTTTATTACGTAAAAAAAACTTTTAAAAAATTATAAATTAAACTATCTATGTAATCTGAAGACCAAAAAAAGTAAAACTGACTGAGGAAAGGTCTAAAAATCTCATCATATTTCTGAAGTGAAAAACAGAAATAATACTTGCCACTGCAACCTGTAATCTAAACAACTAGCAGAGACATCCCTACTACAGGTAAAGGGTCCTCTGCACCTCCTCCCACACCAACTATTCAGGCAAACTACTACAAAGTATAATTCTAAATTCTATTGTGCTCATCTCCAACTGTGGAAGAAACTACTGAGACAACATGTATGGGCTAGCTACTAGCTAGCTTACTAGGCAGTCTCCAATGAATAAAGCAACACCAAGTGGTCAAAGGTAAGAAGCTGGATATCATACAAACCAAACTTCAGTTTAAACCGTAAGAGATTATCTCAACAGGATACATTTATTTATCCCAAGACTCTAAAATGAGCCTCAATTTGATGCCTGACTCTTGCCAGTCAGACAGAAGACACAACATAGAATTCTACTCTACCCTTAGGATAATTTGCCTTGATCCTCAAAAAGCAAAAATACCACTACCACTTAATTGGTCCCAATATCCTGTCTTGCCAATCAATAGATTGCTAAACTCACTTCCACTGAAGCTGTGTGAAAACAAAGTACACTGAACCACTAGACTCAGAACCTGAGAAGGCAGAGATTCAAGCAAAGCTGGAATTCCTGGCATACATTCACAATGTATGTACGCCAATATACCCAAAATGGAGCTTTCCCTGGGCTTTCACTCATCAGCAGCAAGGCCCCCATCAGAAGGGTACTAAACTGTTAACTCTTAGGCAGCAGTTTAGCACAAAAAGCAGAACTAAAACAATAAACTGCAAAGAGAAAAGACACTGACTAAAGAGGTAAACTTTAAAATAAGATTTTCTGGGGTAGTCAGCTCAACTGTCTCTAAAAGCAATTCCAAAGGAAAAGGACCAAAAAACTATTATAAACAATGGCAACATTATTTGATCCATTTCAAGGGGGCCTACTTTGAACAATCCTTCTCATTTCAGCAGATACGTGTTAGTTCTGATATTTCTAGTTCAAAATCAGTTTTATACTTGTGAAGTTGTAAAACTCTTTAAAACCTTTAAAGGAAACTAACAAAAATAAAATGATTGCTGCAATCAACTTGCAATATTTTGCAAAACAAAATGGAAAATTTCTAGCTAAAATTTTAAAAACTAATTTTTATTTGGGCTCAAGCTCACTACTTTTAATCCTTGAACTCAAAAAACACTCAAGTTATAAGACCGAGATTGTTTCCCACTTCCTTCACTTACTCCTTTCTTAGATCATCACATCTTGTATTTCTAAGAGGTGTCTTAATCTTTTCTAGTACTAACACTATCGACTGGGTTTTTGATAACCATCCTCCAGCCAGGCTTGTTTTATCAACTTTTCTTGTATCTTACATCTTTCCTTCTGTCTTTCCACTACTGTTGCTCCAAAGTCAACAAACACAAATCTACCTTTCAGGCTCTTACCCTCCCCTACTCCCCCATTCCTGCTTGCTTCACAATCAACCTCTGAATCAAACTTAAAAGTAAGCTGCACACAACGGTGCACGCCTGAAATTCCAGCTACTCCAGAGGCTGAGGCAAGAGTTCAAGTCCAGCCTGCGTAACACAGCAAGACCCCACTGCCCATCCAACCCCCATCTCTAGACAGATTAGATAGACAGACAGAACTGCAGTGTCTCTACTGGCTTATCTTGCTATTCATTCATTCCTCAACCCACTTATCCGAGATTCTACCCTCAACAGTCAAATATAATTATTTGAACTACCGAGCTGCCCAAATAGCAAACTTCCCATCTCTCACTCCTTACACCTCTCCCCTTCAAGGTTCACCACGATTGTCTTTGAAAATCACCGTTATTTCATTTCTTTACTTTTATGTCAGAGAAAGCAAATCAGATTGTCTATTTAAAGCACATATAACCTATACCTTCACAACTTAAAAGCCTAGGCTTCATGAGAAGTAACCCTGAACCAAAATCGAATTTGTTTTCAATGCACAGAATTTAAACTATGAAGGGTTACACAGTTCAACAATTCTAATTTGTCTGTTTAAGAGAGCAGTCCTAGAAAGGCTTTTAAACACATTATTAAATGTAATACCATTTAACACACTTGTTTTTCCTCAATTCACTTCTCATAATAGTTTCTATATCATCTTGGATTATCTCCCATTTTAGTTTCATATCCCATCTGCTCATTTAAGATTCACGTCTGTCCAGTTTCTGAAATATTTGTCACTTTAGTCGTTAGCATTTTGCGTAATATAGCACTTTTTCAAAGTTCAGAACTGAATTATTTTAGAAAACTGAAAATTATTTTAACATCACTTCTTAATCTAAATTGGCCTGCCCACACTTCAAATTTTCCACCTAATAAAAATTCAATTTCAGTAAGTCTTTGTACTGTTTTTTAAAAGAAAGCCAAGAACTAGGACCATAAATTAGAAGTGTTCTCCTAAACACCACCTCAATAAAGATCCTCAAGAATAAAGACTAGGAATTGTCAAGCTTCCAAAGAATGCCCTTCCCCTTCTTCTCTAGCAAGCCACATCCATCCATTCCTTCAACATCCAGTTTTAAAACTCCCCTTTTGGGTTTCTCTGGCTACAAGGTATTATCAGATATTATGCGGTCCATGTCACTCTCTCTCTGCAGAAACTAAATAGTGCATGCAGATTTTTTTCCGCATATCAGTCTAGCACTTTTGTTAACCCAAGCTAGATTTTAATAATTTCTGATGTACATTATTCCAAAATACATGTCTCAAATTTATCGAACATAGCATACTATACATTAACATTTCTAAGTATTTGTTTACTGGCTACCCCATCCAATCTCAGCCCTAATTTCCTTTTCATCTCATTGGATCTCAGAAGTCCTCATTTAGCAAACATAATAACCAGCAGAAAGCTTGTTTCCAGGGCTGAGTGAAGGAGGAGAGGAAAGAGAAAGGAAGTGCTAAAAGGCAAAGAAATACACAGTCTTTTCCTGATGACATCACAGAACCTGCCACTAGTATCAGCAAAGAGAAAGCAGCAGTGGGTGCCTGCAAGCAGGGAAAGGAAAACCTGCCTTAAAAACTGCTGCTCTTCCCACAGGGAGCCATCCTCACCTCTCCACACTCTCTTCAAGCCTTTTTCACACAGCAATCCTCTCCCTGGCCTAGAAGAGGGGCTATAGCTCCCGCTGCCTGCAGCAGAGAAGTGTCTGCTCTGACTGCCAGGACTATAAGTCAGAGAAAAGGTGCTTCTGACACTCTACATGAGAACACTAAGTGTAAGTTCATTCCCATAAAAAACGGCTGCCATAAATAGCATTTGAGTTTTATAACACACCTAATTAAGTACAATATACAAGGTAAATAGACTAACCATCATTTGTAGCAACAGAAGGGAGTTTTGTGAAAACAAACTTACAAATTAACTTTTTCTAATATTTTAGAACACAGGAGACAACCTACATGTAAAATTCTAAACTTCTAGATACAACTTAAGACACTATTCATACTCAATATGACTAATACAAATGCTACAGATTTGTGGGAGGGCTTTCCCTCCTTCAACAAGGCTAAACAATATTTTTAGATACTGCCACATTATTAAACAGAAAATAGAAATTAGCCAGTAGCTGCGTTCTCTCTATTCAAAACACAGTAAGGGTTGTGACATGCGTGTCAAACTAAAACATGATTTAGTCTTTAAGAAGAAAAATATATTTATTAAGTACTATTCCTGACATTCCCTGAGACAAATCTCAAAATGTTAATAGAACTGCTATTTAAAGTTCAAAGAGCACTCCAGAGCTGCCAAGGAATTAATAGCTTAAACTACCAAATAAGAGCCACAGTTCAATTCCCAATCTCAGCCAGCTACAGCTCAGAGTTGGTATAGCAATATCACCCAGCGCATTAAAGGCACACCATGCAACTGTGAATCATATATGGTTGTAACGAAAAACTGTTAAAAACTAAAGATAAATTTCAAGTTTTTCTTCTCAATCTTGGCTTATTTATGAGGAAAGACACAAGAACAATTTAATCCTCTGCTCCCTAGAAAAAAATACAAACTCACACATAAATGCTATACTTAAAACAAGTCATTTTACCATTCCAACTTCCTGGTTAACTGCCTCGGGCTACTCTGTAACTTTAGTTGTAATTTACGAAAGGTCTCTTCCTATTAAAGAACATTACGTAGTCATCCAAAGTGCCTTCCTTAAAAGGTACTCAAAATGATTTTTCACACCTCCTGCCCTCCAAATTAACACCAAGTTTACAGGAGAAACTGAGGCACAGAACTATTACGTGATTAAGCTGGCGAGTCACTAGTAAAAATGTTTAATACAACTCAAGTTTCCCTATTACCAGTTCATTTCCCATTTTACTGGGCTCATAGAAAATAATCTTTTAAACGTTGAACAAAAGCCCTGCTTAAAGAATGAAAGTAAGGGAATTCTGGATCAAGCCCCCAAACAAAATCCCCAGAAGGCTCAAAAATCTATAGGTTGCCTACTATGCTACAGAAAATATAAATACTAAATGAATTCCTATTCCTTTGAGGAGTAAGAACATGTCTCATGATCAGTTGGAATTGTCTTTAATAAGGAATTTCTAGACTTCATCTAAAACATTACCAAGCCACAGTACATACAGTCTAGATAAAATATATTCAGAACACAGAGTTAATCATCAAAATAAGCTGAAATAAAAACAGCACGCTTGTGATCAAGACCCAAATCATCAATAAGAGCTCCCTTGAGGAATGGAGAATAGCTGTCCAGGAATTCATTCACTTAACAGATAGTTAACGAGCACCTAGCAAAGATGATTCCGACAGGGTCATTCTTCCGCAGAAGCTCATCTGATTATCAGAGGTACACAGAGAGAGGTACACAGAGGGAGGTACACATCAGGTGCCAGGGTAACTAGTTCTGCCTGTGGTAGTCAGAGGAGGTAACATTTGAACTTCTTCATAAGTAGTTCTGCCAGGCTTATATGCAGGCACAAATACTAGGAGCTAGTTCCAGAGTTAGATATATGTATGTTTTTCCTTATTTCTCTTTAGGACATGAAAATTCAATAGTTAGAATTGTCAACATAAAATGTTTTGTCAAACCAATTATACTATTTTAAATACCTTATTAGCTCTCATATTAAGTTCACATAGGTTTAATCATCCTTCTTAATAAAATAATAATGAACTATGAAGAAGCCTCCTGTATTATACTCAAAAATACTTCCTCATACTCACACCTGTAATCCCAGTACTTTGGGAGGCCAAAGGGAAGGATCATTTGAGGCCAGGAGTTTGAAACCAGCCTAAGCAACATAGTGAGACCCTATCTCCCCTCATCTCCCCCTGTCCCGCAAAGAAAAAAAAAAAAAAAACTTCCTCATAAATTTGTCAATGTTCTTTAAGGGAGAAAAAAAGAGCACAATAATTATTCAGTTTAATATCCTTTTAGATTACCAATTTTTGAAATTTCTACTCAATATCATAAAACTTGTTTACAATAACATTTTATTTGAAATAAGTCTGCTACTCAAATTTAATTTTAATATCAAATGTCTTAAATACATTCAACTCAGTGACAATACAAATTAAGACTTATTAAGTAAAAAGATCTAATGAAGACTTAAAAGGAAATATTTTCCTGCTTTACCTTCTCCTATCAATTTTTTTCTCCATCAACTTTTATTTTAAGTTCTGGGGTACATTTGCAGGTTTTGTTACATAGGTAAATGTGTGCCATGGTGATTTGCTGCACAGATTTCCCATCACCTAGGTTTTTTGTTGTTGTTTTTTTGTTTTGTTTTGTTTTGAGATGGAGTCTCGTTCTGTCGCCAGGCTGCAGTGCAGTGATGCGATCTCGGCTCACCGCAACCTCCACTAACTCCCTGGTTCAAGCGATTCTCCTGTCTCAGCCTCCCAAGTGGCTGAGATTACAGGCACATGCCACCACACCCAGCTACTTTTTGTATTTTTAGTAGAGACGGGGTTTCACCATGTTGGCCACAATGGTCTCGATCTCCTGACCTCGTGATCCGCCAGCCTCGGCCTCCCAAAGTGCTGGAATTACAGGCCTGAGCACTGCACCCGGCCTATCACCTAGGTATTAAGCCCAGCATCCATTAACTATTCTTCCTGATGCTCTCCCTCCTCCCCGCCCACCCAATCTACTTTTAAAGTTAAAGCCACAAATTTAAACCATGCAAAAAAAAAAAGACACAAATGAAATTTTGATGCAATCAACTCAAGAGGATCCTTTAACAGTAATGGAGGCAGAGAACAGTGGCTCACACCTATAATCCCAACATTTTGGGAGGCTGAGGTCAGAGGACTGCTTGAGGCTACTGCACTCCAGCTGGAGTGACACAGGGAGACTGTCTCAAAAACAAAAAAGAAAAACAGTAATGGAATTTTACTATACTGAAAAATAGTACAAAATGTAGAAAGCTGTCAGCCAAGGCTCTGTGCTATTTCAAAGTAGTAGAATTACAGTTTTGATAAGATTCTACACCACAATTCATCTAGAATGAGAAATAAACATTCAGAAACACACATAGTAAACCAGAGTATGGAAATGCCAATGAAATAACATTTTCCCTTAGACACAACTGACTCTCCTGTCATCTATAAAGAGGTCAACGAAAAAATAAAAGGCATTTTTCTTTTTTTTTCCAAACTAAAATCAAAATACATTCTAAAAAACACTGTATTAGCTTAAAAAAAGGAGGACAACTCTACTCCAACAAAGATAACTACAACATGCTAATATAAAAGCAAGAAAAACAGGAGTTCCTAACGGAGGATTATTACAGCCACCTGGTGAGGATAAAATATATTCTATACTACAGATAATCTGTTTTTGTTTTTTTTTTTTTTTTTTTTTGAGACAGAGTCTCGCTCTGTCGCCAGGCTGGAGTGTAGAAGCGCCATCTCGACTCACTGAAACGTCTGCCTCCTGGTTCAAGCGATTCCCCTGTCTCAGCCTCCCAAGTAGCTGGGACTACAGGTGCGCACCACCACACCCAGCTAATTTTTTTCTATTTTTAGTAAAGACAGGGTTTCACCATGTTGGCCACAATGGTCTCGATCTCCTGACCTCGTGATCCACCCGCCTTGGCCTCCCAAAGTGCTGGGATTACAGGTTTGAGCCACCATGCCCAGCCAGATAATCTTAAAGTTCAGTAATACAACAATGGAGTAAAGGAACAAGAATTTAAAACTATTTTTCTATCAACTAAAGCAAAGACAGAAAACGCTGATGTACATAAGTGACTTCATACTTAAAAATTGGACAGGCATACATATTTCATTCATGCAAATAAGTCTGAATTCAGAATTCCTCGTTTATGTTAATATTTACTAAGATTAATGAAATATCATCTCCCCTATGTAACGAAGTGAATTCCCCCAACAGAACAAAGCTAACACCTTTAAATCTTTCAAATAAACAATGAAAGCATATACTATAAAAGAAAATTATCAGCCGGGCGAGGTGGCTCGCGCCTGTAATCCCAGCACTTCGGGAGGCCGAGACGGGCGGATCACAAGGTCAAAAGATACAGACCATGCTGGCCAACATGGTGAAACCCCGTGTCTTCTAAAAAATACAAAAACTAGCCGTGCATATAAGTGGCACGAGCCTGTAGTCCCAGCTACTCGGGAAGCTGAGGCAGGAAAACCGCTTGAACCCAGGAGGCAGAGGTTGCAGTGAGGCAACTTCACACTACTGTACTCCAGCCCAGAAACACAGCGAGACTCCGTTTTGAAAA
>NW_012107585.1:1126780-1127640 GCF_000951045.1 Mandrillus leucophaeus
TAATACCTAATACTCAACCATACAACTAATTCTCATAAAGTTTGTCTGATCTCACTCACTGGTTAGGTCCTGTGAAATAAAATGAAATAAACTTTCAGTACTCCTACTACTAGCTTAAAGGAGGGGAACACTATTATTGTCATTTTCTTCAATCAAAAATAAGTCAAATGTTTCAAAGAAAAATCTATCTTTGATTCAAAGTTTTGAGAAACAGCTGAAATAACTGTTCATAAAAAATAAACAATTTTTCTGTTGTCTTTAACAGTTTCTCTTTACTATTTACATATTTACATTGAGATAAGAGTTTCATCTCAATTTTAAATTATTAGGCAAAAATAATTATAGAACAAACTTAGCTTAGTTACCACAATTTACAGCACTAGTACAAACTGGTGAGAGAGCATCTTCTTTATTAAACTCGAGTGGAAGAGATATCTGAAAGTGTTTAAAGAATACAATTTAAAACCAGGCTGGCCACACGCACTGGCTCATGCCTATAATCCCAGCACTTTGGGAAGCCGAGACAGGCGGATCACAAGGTCAGGAGTTCAAGACCAACCTGGCCAACGTGGTGAAACCCCGTTTCTACTAAAAATACAAAACTCAGCTGGGCATGGTGGCGCATGCCTGTAATCCCAGCTACTCAGGAGGCTGAGGCAGGAGAATTGCTTGATCTGGGACCCGGAGGTGGAGGTTGCAGTGACCCGAGATTGGGCCACTGCACTCCCTGTCTCTTATACACATCTAGATGTGTATAAGAGACAGTAGTAAACCAGAGTATGGAAATGCCAATGAAATAACATTTTCCCTTAGACACAACTGACTCTCCTGTCATCTATAAAGAGGTCAACGAAAAAATA
>NW_012107585.1:1127690-1132747 GCF_000951045.1 Mandrillus leucophaeus
AAAAAAAAAAAAAAAAACCAGCTAAAGTAGTCAGTGAACAAAAAAGATCAATTTCTCCATAATAAATTAATATAATACACAACCAAAACTTAATGTTATTTAAAGGAATGCCTTAAGAGGTAGGTTTTTTCCCCAAATAAATACCTAATATGTTCATTAATAACCAGAACATTCCAAAGAAAATGATAAGCTAGGCTCATCACACCTGTAATCCCAGCACTTCGGGAGGCCAAGGAGGGTGGATCGCCTGAGGTCAGGAGTTCCAGACCAGCCCGACCAACATGGCGAAACCCCATTTCTACTAAAAACACAAATAAATTAGATGGGCATGGTGGCAGGCGCCTGTAATCCCAGCTGCTGGGGAGGCAGAGGCAAGAGAATCGCTTGAGCCAGGGAGTCGAAGTTTGCAGTGAGCCAAGACTGCGCCACTGCACTCCAGCCTGGGTGAGAGTGGGACTCCGGTCTCAAAAAAAAAAAACCAAAACAAAAAAAAAAAAGCGCAAATGATAAGCTATATAAGCACCTGGCATAAACTCAATAAATACATACTATCCTAAACGCACCCCCCTGCCCATTCTTCTCACAAAGAATAGGCCCTACCTTCTTCCCAATGAGCACTTCAAGCAACATCCACAGCAAAATATTTGTAGCATACAGGCCTAAGGTACATTATTGTCTCTTTAAAATTATGAACTCATCACACGTACAAATGGCTCTTTAAAACGGTCCAGTAAACTGCTACACTATGCCTTAAATTGCTGTCTATTATGTACTTAAAAATATTTACTAGCAATTGGAGGTTAATATGGCAACTATTACCGGGTGGCAATTATTGCTATTAAAAATATATAAATACTGTAACACCATGTGCTACTAACAACAAAATGCTAAACCAAAAACATACATTAACAAACTGTAAATATTTTCATTACAGAAAATGACGGCTGGGTGCAGTGGCTCATGCCTGTAAACCCAGCACTTTGGAAGGCTAAAGCGGGTGGATCACCTGAGGTCGGGAGTTCAAGACCAGCCTGATCAACATGGAGAAATCCCGTCTCTACTAAAAATACAAAATTAGCCGGGCGTGGTAGCACATGCCTATAATCCCAGGTATTCGGGAGGCTGAGGTAGGAGAATCGCTTGAACCTGGGAGGCAGAAGTTGCGGTAAACTGAGATCGCGCCTTTGCACTCCAGCCTGAGCAACAAGGAGAAACTCCATCTCGAAAAAATAAAAAATAAAAGGAAAGAAAATGAACCATCATAGGAAAAAAATGCTTTAAACATAAATTATAAAATCACAATGAACTTGTACAAAAAAATACCTTGTGTATTTTAGCACTTTGAAAATTAGAGAAACCATTCCCTTTTCCTAGTTTGCCTTTTATAGTCCACCCTACTCTAGCTCAAAAAAAAAAAAAACAGATTTCGAAGTTTCTACATTTGCAACTGTCTTCCCTTTCTGGGGGAAAAAAAAAAAAACGCTTAAGACAAAAAGAAATTAGGTCAACAATAGATTACCTTAAAAGCTTCAAATATAGAATTAATGGTCTTCAATAGGAATTATGGACTAATGGGTGTACGAGTGTCTCAATCCAGCAAGAATTTGAGATTATCACCCAATTATCCATAGTCAGGAAGATTCTAAGCAAATAAGACATGAAAGTGGAGGATACATATCTAAGAATTAGAGATCACTCCCTCGTATCAAAGAACACATACTTAAGTCTAGTTAAAGGGCACAAAATCACTTTCTCCGTATTAACTCAATAGAGAAAAATACATACTTAACATCCAGAAACCAGGTCTTCTCGCAAGAATGAGTTCACATACCACAGGATGCCCCGTTACACTTTTCAAAAAGGCAGATTTAACACACTTTGAACGATTAACTGAGTGAATATATGAAAAGTCACCCAGAAATGTGATGGACAGCGTAAGAGAATAGTTTTGCGTCAGACAGGCAGAGCCAGGCATGCACTTAATGCAGCAGCTACAAATCTCACGGTTAGAATAAGAAACACATACAATCACCCATATCGTATATACACAAGGGCATTTTTCACACGTTAGGAAAAGGGAATGGATGTTGAAAAATTAATTTAGGAAATTGGATTCCATGCAATAAAAAATCAGAAAATTAAGTAAAAGACTAGCAGAAATCTTAAGGTGTCTGATTGCGCAATCAACTTTTGGTAAGCCATAATGAACACCTCAAGGTAATGGAAACTGGGTGTTATTACCATGGTACAGAACTTTAATTTCTTATTTCAATCTAAGTAATGAGAGTATTTAGGTAAATTCTTTATAAATACTTTTCTCTGCTTTAAAAAAAAAAGAAAAAAAAAATCTGCAGGCCAAAAGAAAAAAATGCAAGCCATGATTAAACCATAAAGCGTTCTTATAAAAAATATGCTTTATTTTGAACAAGGGATTAGATCTCCGTCAGAAATAACTATTATATACAATGTACTTTAGGCAACATACTTTTAATATTCCAGGTTGCTGCTTCTGTATAGCATTTTCAAAAAAAATATCAATTTGGAATCAGAAAAATGTACAAGTCAGCAGTTTAGATTTCTTTAATAGCACCTTATCCACACTCCATGTACAAGACAATGAAGACATTCTACATTCCTTTCAAAAAAAAAAAATCAACTAAGCATTACTACAGTTCTCTATTTCAAAGTTGCTACTTAAAAAATAATTATTCTTAAAAGAGCATATTCAAAAATCAATCCTTTGGTTTAAAGAGGTTTAGGGGAGAAATATCTGAAACACAAACCTTTAGTCAGTCAAAATCGAAGTACAGAATCCTCTCCTACAAAACCGCTTCTCCAAAAGAATCTCAAGCATGTTATCTCTGTAACGTTATCATTCTTACTTAAGCTTTTAAAAAAAAAAAAAAAGATAAAAGAAATGATATACCCTAAGAGACTGGCTATACATACACTTTCATACGTCTACACAATCTGTATATACACAGTCATTACCAGTCAGCATAATATATGATAATTTGGGAAATCTCTCTATTTGGTTATTTTAATTACCTGTGTCAATGTGATCACCAGTAACCACACAAAAACCATTTTAAATACCCCTTGATCAATATGTTTGCTAATCTGTGAGTCCCTGAACCTGACTGATACCAAACGATAAGACTGAGGAGGGAAAAAGAAGGGGCAAAAGGGGGTTTTACTCCCACATACCAAAAAAATCAAGGGAAAATTATCAAAATACTAAGAGAAAGGAATTCCAACTTATAACTGAATTTTAAGATGAAATATCTGGATTAAAATATTTCATTTAAAAAAATTTACCTGATCTTACTAGAGTGGGATCAATGATACTATGTCACTCAGTCTTTGTAGGTAAAAATCGCATGTGTTGATTTTTTGGTCTGTATTGTAACACATTTAATAACATAATACTTTCATTTGAAAAGTTGGCGAGAATTTGCATTTCTCCATTAGTCTCACAGCAAAAAAGCATCTAGGCCACCCATAATTAAATGTAACTAATTACAATTTGAACACTAAATTATTTATCCAGTGTAAACAAGGATTAAGAGGGAAATGATGCTTCTATCTACAGCGGGGGTTACAGAAAATAATTTCCAAAATGTATGTTCTCCAAAAGGGACTCACCTCCCCCTAAAAAAACCAGGGTACACAACTAAGTTGGGTGTTTTTAAGGATAAATTAAATAAACTGTTCAGCCAATTTTCCAATTATATTCTACGCTTGAAACGTAATTGCCTTACATCTGTTTACAAATCTTTGCTCAATATTTAAACAAATTCGTACTCTCCTGGGCACATAGCTATACATACAGTAACTCATGCACAAAGCACATATTTAAAGACCACGCACTGCAATTATTAGCCTAAACGCCAGGTTTAACAACGTGAATGTTTTCAGAGGTAGGTAATACGACCCAATAAAAAGCAAAGATGGCATTTACCACCAAATGTCACTGCCACCGCCAGGAAAGAGTTGCTGGAGCCCTATACATTTTTAATTTCGATGAATCTAGACGCCGTCGGCGGGTGCCAGGCTTCCACGAGAACAATTGACACCCTAACTGCTTCAAGATTAAGGCAGGCGATTCAAATCCGAAGGAAAAGTTGTCAATTATCAGAGAGAGAGCGCGAGAGAGGCGAAACCAGATAAAAGCGATGTTATCAAACCGCCCAGCTTGTTGCTTTTGTGTGTGTGTGTGTGTGGATTCGTTGTTAGGACAGAGAAAACAGTTTTTAAAAGACACAGAAGGAGAGAAAGAAAAAAAAGCTTTCTCCACCTTCCGTCGGCTCGGTGCAATGGCTTTACGGCTCTCCAGCGTAGTAAGCCCCGAGAGGCAAGCGGCTGTCGATGTTTACAATCGCGGGAGCTTCGGGTGCAAGAGTCCTTTCCTGACACAATCGCATTCAATCAACTGTTTTCGGGCGAAATTGCAGGTGTCATTATGGAATTTAAAAAAATTCAAAAGGCAGGCGGGCGGGCGGGCAGGCAGCCGATCCGACAACGGGGAAGAGGTTGCCGATCGGAGGCGCGGGCAGCACAAGGCAAAGCCTTCCACATTTACGGGGGGAAAAAAAGGGGGGAAAGGGGAGGAGAAGGGGAGTGCAATTGCAACAGAGGGTGGGCGTTCGAAGTGCGACCCAGAATCCGCAGCTCCGAGACTTCCACATGCAAATTCCACGCCGAGCGCCGCGCTCACAAATGATTTTTAAAGAGCCAAATAAACACTGGATGGGATCCAAGGCGAGAAAGAGACGATCCAAAAGGGGGAGAATCGGCGAGAGGCGAACGGCGGGGAGACGCGAGGGAGGGGCGAAGTCCCGGCGGCGGGAGGAGAAAGTTGGTCGGCGGCGGAGGTCGGGGAGCCCCCCCTCCCCGACACAGCCCCCTCCCCGCAGCCCGGCTACTCACCAGCGAAAAGAGGTTGGAGTGACAATCCTCCAGGCTCGCCCCGTTCGCCACCCAGTTCGCTGCCGCAGTCATGATCCTCCGCGAGCCCGGCCGCCAGAGCGGGGCATGTCGGAGCGAGGCGTCCGAGG
>NW_012107585.1:1137087-1156202 GCF_000951045.1 Mandrillus leucophaeus
CGCGCTGTGGACCAGGCAGCGGGTCCGAGTGCTCTGGGAAGTGTGTGTCTTCGGAGGCTCGCGCCGCCGTCCGCCTTTTACAGAGAAAAAAAACTGAAGCACAAAGGGATTAAGTCACTTGCCCGAGGTCGCACACCTGGGAAGAGGAGTCCAGATTCGAACCCGCGCACAGTGAAGCCAAGCTCTTGGACTAGGTTTCACAGTCTTTGCCCAGGGATATTCACGGCTGCCACAGAGGGAGCGCTTACTGTGTTCCAGGCACTGTGCGTTTAATACAGAAATGTGTATTGAGCCCTTTCTCCTAGTTACTGTGTGCACTCATTCATTCATTCATTATATAAATGTTTCCTGAGCTCCTACTATGTGCCAGAATCTATTACAACTTCCAGGCACTGTGCTAAGGCCGTGTTGGGAGCAGACCCTTCCTCTTGGCGTTATTCATTCAATAACCAACATTTCCCGAGAGTATATGACCTGGGTGTCCGGAGGAGTGCTGCTGTGGAGAGAGGCTCTCCCAGTCCTCAAGAAACGGATCCCCAAAAAGGTGGTGAGGAGAAAACAATGTCTTCACTAATAAGCCTCCAAACATGGAACAGCTAGCTGTTTCAGGTAGATTAAACTAAAAGAGGAAGAGTCGATGGCTGGCACAGTGGCTCACGCCGGTAATCCTAGCCGAGCAATGTAGCAAGACCCCCGTTGCGACAAAAAAAAAAAAAAAAAAAATTAGCCAGGCATAGTGGCATGTGCCTGTAGCCTTAGCTACTCGAGAGGCTGAGGTGGGAAGATGACTTGAGCCCTGAAGGCGGTGGCTGCAGTGAGCCCAGTGAGCCCCGAGATCGCATCACCGCACTCCAGCCTGAGTGAGAGAGGCCCTGTCTCAAAAAAAAAAAACAAATAGGGGAAGAGTAGAAAGCAGGGAAGAGATGAGAGTGCATAATAAAAGGAGAGAAGTCTTAGACACGTGAACTTAGCTTTGGAACTACCACAAAAATTGATACTGATTGCTGGCCCTTGGGAGGTAATTAGCATAAGGGTGGAGCCCCCATGATGGAATTAGTGCCCTTATAGGAGGAGACACAAGGGAGTTTGCTTCTCTCTCTGCTAAAGACTCATGAGCAACATGTTATAATGTGTATTATCATGCAACGTATTGTTACAATGAATGTCCTTACCTACATTATTTCACATAATCAGCAGAACAACCACCTAAAGTAGATACTGTTATTATTCTTAGGCTGTAATTAGGTAAAGCTCAGAGGTGTGCAGTGACATTTCCAGTCTCTCAGTGCATGGCTTAAACCCAGGTCCATCTGACTCCAGAGCCTGACCGTAAATTCAGGAGGCTCCTTAGAAAGATGCCTCTGGCTGGCTTTGCCATCACTCTAATTGCATTACTTTGACCAACATAGTTTAAGTCTCTGAGCCTCATTTCCTAACCTGTCAAAAATTGATCCTGATTGCTGGCCCAACAACCTCAGGCCAATATTGAGAATTTCTGTTAAGACACTGTTGATGCCGGGCGCGGTGGCTCAAGCCTGTAATCCCAGCACTTTGGGAGGCCGAGACGGGCGGATCACGAGGTCAGGAGATCGAGACCATCCTGGCGAACACGGTGAAACCCCGTCTCTACTAAAAAATACAAAAAAAACTAGCCGGGCGCGGTGGCGGGCGCCTGTAGTCCCAGCTACTCGGGAGGCTGAGGCAGGAGAATGGCGGGAACCCGGGAAGCGGAGCTTGCAGTGAGCTGAGATCCGGCCACAGCACTCCAGCCTGGGTGACAGAGCAAGAATCCGTCTCAAAAAAAAAAAAGATACTGTTGATGGTCGGGTGCAGTGGTTCACGCCTGTAATCCCAGCACTTTGGAAGGCCAAGGTGGGCAGATCACCTGAGGTGAGGAGCTCGAGACCAACCTGGCCAACATGGTGAAACCCTGTCTCTACTAAAAATACTAAAAATACAAATATTAGCCGGGTGTGGTGGCGTGTGCCTGTAGTCCCAGCTACTTGGGAGACTGAGACAAGAGAATCGTTTGAACCCAGGAAGGAAGTGGAGGTTGCAGTGAGCAGAGATTGTGCCACTGCACTCCAGCCTGGGCGACAGAGCGAGACTCCATCTCAAAAAAAAAAAAACAACAACACTCTGTCAACATACTAACATACTTGTTACTTAGGCCTGAGCAATACAGGGCTATAATGCCCGTCATATCCAGGTTCCATATATTTACATCAGAGGTGAAGGTGGTTTTGTCCTACTCACCTGGTGACCAAGTTGTCATTCTTCAGCAGGTTTAGGTTTAAGTAAAAATAATAATAGGCCAGGTGCAGTGGCTCACACCTGTAGTCCCAGCACTTTGGGAGGCCAAGGCCAGTGGATTGCTTGAGTCCAGGAGTTCAAGACCAGCCAGGGCAACATGACAAACTCTCGTCTCTACAAAAGATACAAAAAATTAGCCGGGTACACACCTGTAGTCTCAGCTACCCGGGAAGCTGAAATAGGAGGATCGCTTGAGCCTAGGAATTTGAGGTTGCAGTGAGCCATGATCTTGCCACTGCACTTCAGCCTATGTGACAGAGACCCTGTCTCGAAAAATCAAATAATAATGATAAATCTTTCAGAACAAAATCTAATAGAAACATGAACAAAGGACTTAGTTTACAGAATAGAGAAGACCAGCTTTTAAATGCAGTCATGTATTGCATTTTGGGCAACAATGGACCACATATATGACAATGGTCCCATAAGATTATAATACCATATTTATACTGTACTTTTTCTAAGTTTAGATGTGTTTAGATACACAAACACCATTATGTTACGACTGCCTACAGTATTCAGTACAGTAACATGCCGTACAGGTTTGTAGCCTAGGAGCAATAGGCTAGACCATTTAGCCTAGATGTGTAGTAGACTATCTCATCTAGGTTTGTGTAAGTGCACTCTATGATGTTTGCACAATGAGGAAATCACCAATGTTACATTTCTCAGAACACATCCCCATCACTGACACTTGATTGTATATAAAATGATACTCAATCTCACTCATTGTTATGGGCTGAATGTTTGTGTCCTCCCCAAACTTCATATGTTGAAACTCTACTCACCACTGTAAAGATATTTGAAGGTGGGGCCCTTGGGAGGTAATTAGCATAAGGGTGGAGCCCTCATGATGGAATTAGTGCCCTTATAGGAAGAGACACAAGGGAGTTTGCTTCTCTCTCTCTGCTGTGTGAAGACATAACCAAGAAGAGGGTCCTTACCAGGAACTGAAATGGCCAGCCCCTGATCGTGGACTTTCCAGCCTCCAGAACTGTGTGAAGTAAATGTCTGTTGTTTAAAGCCACCCAGTCTATGGTAATATGTTATAGCAGCTGGAGCCAACTGACATACACTCATCATAAGAAAAAGCAGAAATTAAAGCCACAAGAAGTATTGACAGTGTTTTAAAAGCTTAGACGAATGTAGAGAGAAGTAGGACTCTCATACACTGCTGGTGGGAATATAAATTAACACCATAGCTTTGGATGTCCATTCAACTAGCATCAAAATCTGTAATGCACACACCCTTTGACCCAGTTGTTCAACGTCTAGAAGTTTATCCAACAGAGATACTTGTACGAGTGTATAAAGACATGCAGTGCAGGGTTATGAACTATAGCATTATTCGTAGGGCACAAACTAGAAACATTTCCATCATTTGCGGAATAGTTAACAATACAATTTAATCTCATACAGCCATTAGAAATAATGAGTTAGTGCTATTTGCACTAATATGGAATAATCTCAAAAATAGATTATTGAGATACCTCAGGAAGGGTAACAAGAAATTAGTAGTAACATTAGTTGCCTCTGAGGAGGGGAACTAGGAGGACTGGGAGTTGGAGTGGGATTACTTTTTACTGTACTGTTTGCATTTTCTTTTTTCCTTTTTTTAAAATAACCAAATGTTGGCCGGATGCTATGGCTCATGCCTGCAATCCCAGAATCCGAGAACTGGGAGGACAAGGTGGGTGGATCACCTGAGGTCAGGAGTTCGAGACTAGCCCGGCCAACCTGGTGAAACCCCATCTCTACTAAAAATACAAAAATTAGCGGGGCGTGGTGATGCACGCCTATAATCCCAGATATTTGGGAGGCTGAGGCAGAAGAACTGCTTGAACCCAGGAGGTGGAGGTTGCAGTGAGCTGAGATCGTGCCACTGCACTCTAAACTCTAACCTGGATGATGGAGTGAGTCTCTGTCTCAAAAATAAATAAATACAATAACCATATGTATGTATAACCTATTCAATGCAGTAAGTTATAAAGAACAAAAATCAATAAATAAAATTAAAAACAGAGTAATCAGTCAAATAGCATCATAAAAGTAAACTTAAAACAAATAGACAAAACAAGATAAAAAAGAAGAAAGAAAAACACCCTCATCCACGAAGATTTCCTTGGCTGTCAAAGGCCCAAAGAGAAGGAGAAAACACTAGAAATGCTGCTTGTGGTTGTGCTGACACCATGAATACAGAATGGGAACCCAAGGGTACCCAGTTCCAGTCTCAAATGCACTACGGAGCAGCCTATGATCTTGGACAAGCCAGTCAAACTTTCAGGGCCTCAGTTTCCTCCTGTGTGAAAACAGCAACTCGGGTGATCTTTCAAATCATTTCTGGCAATGAAATTCTTTGACACCGCACGGTTAAAATTACTGATAAAGAGCCACAGAATTCTTACTCCATAGAGAAAGCAATGGGAGTGGATGAGAAACCTCAGGAGATAAGATTAAAAGAAGACAAAACAAAAACCGCCAACTGACTAACAGGAAGCAGCAAGGAACAAGGCTCACAGACGTCTCAGTCCAGTTCCCTATGTGGAAGGCATCTGATAACCATCCTCATGACTTGGTTTCCCCATTTGTGAGATTGCCTGCTGCCCAGCGGGATACTGAAGTCCCAGGTCTTACAACGACAGGTTAGTTCCCTTTCATGGTTACTAAATGTAATGGCAGAGAGAAAATGGAAGCAAAAATATGACCAGAGGAGGAACCATCTATTAGAAAGACCACAGGAAGCTGCCACAGCTGCAGTGTGGGAGCATTTTGTAGGAGTTAAGAATGTCGCTTCAGAATAAGAGACACCTGGGTTCCAATCTCTGCTCTGTTGTGCTCTAGCTGTGCGGCCTCGAGCAGGTCGTTTAACCCCTGTGACCCTCATTTCTTCCTGTACATTGACCTCCCAGAGCGATAGCCCAGGGAAAGTTCTTAGCACAGTGCCTGACTCCGAAGGCAGTGATCAATACATTATAACCCTCACAGCCACTTGTGCGTTCTTGTACGGGAAGGAGCATCACCCAGTCACATCACGTGAAGGGTTTTTCCCTGTATAACCTAAACTTTACTGGATTTATTTCATTGCAGATAACAAAAGTACAGAATGCCAGCTATAGAAATATACCAAGAAAAGGGGAATACTCTTCCCTCTACCCCACTGAGATAATCAAAGTTCACACGTTGTTGTAGATAGTCACACTCTTTCCTCTAGACTCATACCAACCAACACAACTGAAAGACACATTTCTAAGGGAATTTTTTTTTTTTTTTTACTTTTTATGAAAATGGGATCGTGTCACATATATTACTTTGCAATCTGCTTTTTCCACTTAATAGTTTATCACAAATACACCTGTAGACCTATATATCTGCAGCTAACTCATTCTTTTATTAGCTGTGTAATGTTTCATAGAACACCTGTGCCATAACTTATCGATCATTCCCCTATTCTTGAACATTCAGGGATTTTCCAGTGTTTTCCTACTTTAAATAAGGGTTCAATAAATAGCCTTATCCATATATCCTTATGTACCGACACTTTTATTTCTGTAGAATAAAATCCCCAAAATAGGATTGCTTTTTTATTGTTAATAAATGTGTGTTTTTATTGTTAATAAATACAGCCAGAAGACTTTCCCCCAAAGGTTGCAGCAATTCACATTTCACAGTCCCTAGAGCTATACAGGAAGAGTGTACACTTCCTTACAATTTTGCCAGCATTTGGATGTTGCCAATCTTTTAAAATTGTTGCCAACCTGATAGGTGAAAAAAATGGTATCTTTTTGTTTTTGTTTTTGTTTTTTTTGAGACAGAATCTCCCTCTGTCAGCCAGGCTGGAGTGCACCAATGTGGTCTTGGCTCACTGCAACCTCCGCCTCCTGGCTTCAAGAGATTCTCCTACCTCAGCCTCCCTTGCCTCAGCTCGGATTACAGGCGTGCACCACCATGCTCGGCTGATTTTTCTAGTTTTAGTAGAGAGGGGGTTTCGACATATTGGCCAGGCTGGTTTCAAACTCCTGACTTCAAGTGATCAGCCTGCCTTGGCCGCCCAAAGTGCTGGGATTACAGGCGTGAGCCACCGCACTGGGCCTGCATTTACTTTCCCTGAAACTCTAGTGAGACTGATATTCTCTTAGGCATCTCAGCCATTTGCATTTCCTCTTGAGTTGTTTGATGTTTGAGTCAGCAGCTTAAAACAAGAGAGAACCAAGTTTAGTTCCAATGAGACCAATAAGAAGTTTGGCACAATGACAGAACCTGGTCTTTGGTCACTCTTCCCTGGCATGGACAAGATAATTCACTCCATAATTGCATAAAGATTTTCTGAACATCTTTCATGCGGTAGGCCAATACTTTTCATTCCCTTTCATAATTCAATTTTTAAGTTGAGATGTTTCAAGTCTCCTCTTAAATGGTTTTATACCAGCCGAGCTAGGCTGTCTTGGGCAATAACAGTTTTGCTCATAACCACTAAGGATTTCCTAATTGTTCCCTAAGACAGTACAGAGGATGAAGTAAACACAACAGCAGTTATCGCTGATTTGGAGAGGCAGTGTCTGCAGGTCACTGGTTGAGGGATGGGTAAGAGCAAGTGCTTTTAAAGTTGGACAAGATCTGGTTCAAATCCCAGCTCTGCCATTACTCTTCTGACCACCTTGGGTTGTGATTTAAACTCTCTGTACCTGGCTTTTCTCATCCCTAAAGCAAGGTCATGTTCATACCAGCCTCCTAGAACTATTGTGGCCATTCAGTGAGTTACTGTACATGAAGCACTTGGTACCTGCGTGACACATCGTAAGTGTTAATACATGTCAGCTTTACCATTAACCTCCAGAGCTCCTTTCGTAAAACAAAGGAGGAGGCCGAACTCCAAGAAACACCACCAAAGAAGTAATTTAAGCAATGATTTGAGTTGTTAGAAGTTCCAATGAGATTAATTTAACTGGATTTAGTGGCATTTTACCTACACCTTTTGTACACTTAAGAAGGCCTGTTTGCCTCGGGTAATGCTGATTCTAGTAGCCCACAATGAATTGCTTTCAAATACCCCATAATAAGGCCTAAGGAAGTTGTGAACAGCGTCCCCTGATATTTTTCTTTGATGACATTGCTGCCGCTTGACCAAAAAAAGGTGAACTATATTTCTATATTTATAATTTTTTTGGCCTCCACTAAGTTTCTTACACATTGCAGGCTATGGCCATCACAGGTGGTGAAATGTGTCAACTGGAACTAAATTCTGCTTTCTCTGGACAGACGTATATATACACACACGCACATATACACACACCAGAAACCTGAACAGTCCCAATGTACAACAGCCAACTCAGGTTTTAGGGGACCAAAATCATTTTTAAGAAAAGAGAGTGAGCTCATGCCACAGCGCTACAGCCTGGGTTACAGAATGAGACTCTGTCTTGAGAAGGGAGGGGAGGGGAGGGGAAGGGAGGAGAGGGCACGGTGGCTCACGCCTGTAATCCCAGCACTTTGGGAGGCCGAGGCGGGCGGATCACGAGGTCAGGAAATTGAGACCATCCTGGCTAACACAGTGAAACCACGTCTCTACTAAAAATACAAAAAAAATTAGCCGGGCATGGTGGCAGGCACCTGTAGTCCCAGCTACTTGGGAGGCTAAGGCAGGAGAATGGCGCGAACCTGGGAGGCGGAGCTTGCAGTGAGCTGAGATCGTGCCACTGCACTCCAGCCTGGGCAGCAGAGCCAGATCTTGTCAAGGAAAGAGGAGGGGAGGGGAGGGGAAAGGAAGGGAGGGGAGGGGAGGGAAAGGAGAGTGTTCAAGAGGGGTGGATTCTCTAACATTTTTTCTCCAGGAGTGTGTTTAAGTGTAAATTCAAGGCTCTTGAAAGTAAGGGGCTGTCCAGGTGGCCCTGAGCCAGGTCTCACTCTGGTAGGGAAGATGCCAACTTCTCTGCCAACTCTGCCAGAACATCTCACCCTTTCTGTTTTCTATGCTCCAGGCCAGGTCCAAGCGCCCAGGCTCCTGGAGGGGCTTTATAAGGAAGATAAATGTCTCTTTAATGGTGACCTTAATTAGGGACTTCAGCAAGGTCTGGATGGGTAGGAAGGCAACTGATCTAGCCACCCCACCCTGGCGATACTCCTCTTTGAGTACCCACATCCAGATCCTGGCATGTTAGACAAAGGCCACCCACCATCCTCCAGGGATCACACTCAGTTCCTCCAAACTGTCTGGCACCTTGAGTCCTCAGGCCTGAGAAGACATTTCCTGTTCCCAAGCACTGGCTTCCTGCTGGCTGGGTCCCTGTCCCCGGGGCCAGATCTTGCTTTCTGCAACAGATAATTTTATTTAAAAGCACCCCTGCCCAGGCGCAGTGGCTCACACCTGTAATCCCAGCACTTTGGGAGGCCAAGGCAAGCAGATCACTTGAGGCCAGGAGTTCAAGACCAGCCTGGCCAACATGGTGAAACCCTGTCTCTACTAAAGATACAAAAATTAGCTGAGCGTGGTGGCGCATGCCTGTAATCCCAGCTCTTCAGCGGGCTGAAGCATTGAACCCAGGAGGCAGAGGTTGCTGAGCCGAGATTGCACCACTGCGCTCCAGCCTGGGTGACAGAGCGAGACTCCATCTCAAAAAACAACAAAATAAAAACAAAATACCACATGTGAAACTCAAGTCATCCCTTTGTCTCCCCTTTGCCCCAGTGTTGGTTGGGCTTCTCTAGTCACTAGGGTCGTAAAATCTCATCAAAGGTGATGCAAGCAGGGGAGCTCACCTCTCCTGCTTGGGTCTCAGCTTTCCCTTCTTAAAATGGATTGCCAATCTCTTAAGATGCTGGAGAGTCATCATCAGATGGTTTTTTAAATTGCGTGCACAATTTCTCTATTTTCAGATGCGCTGACTACAAGAGTCTATCGTGGATGGAAATGGAGTTTGTGTACAGAGTCACTCTGTTGCTGCTGTCGGTACAGATCGCTTCCCCAAGGAAATAAATTACATTCTCTATATATTGTTTACTTTATAGTCTCTTGATCTTACTTTGCTGACTTCTTGTTGTAGATTTTTCGGTAGCTTGCTTCCCACTTAATCACAACAGCTTCTGTAAATGTTAGCGAGTTGTGTTATGGGGATTTGCTACCAGCATTTCACAATGGTTACTGAACATGGAAACCCCTTCTTTATTCTACCAAAACAAAACAAAACAAAACAAAAAAACCTTGGTGAATATTCCCTTCACTTACAAAAAAATATAGACCCCTAAAATGATTTTCCAATGAGCAGATTTTATTTCATGTTAACCATGCAACAACTCAAAACATATTTAGGGTTGTTCTGTATTTGTGGTTTTATGAGGAGTTCACTGTTTACTTAGCATGTGCATTTCTGATGAGCCTGTTCATTATAATCTAATCAGTCACTATTCAAAATTCTAACAGAAGAAAGACTTTCTTCTCCCACCTCCTGGCAGAGCTAGTTAACCAAGACACACCCAGTTATACTATTTCTTATCATGCTATCTTTTCAGAAGGCTCTTTTCTGAGTGTGTTTATCAGATTCATTTTATGCTAGGCATCTAATCTTCCCAACTATCTTAGGAGATAAGCCCTATCCCAGAACCCATTTTACAGATGAGATAACTGAGGCCCAGAGAGGTGAAGTGATTTACCCGAGGGCACACACCCCGGAAGTACAAGGCAGAACATGAACTTTGGCCTCTACGACCTCCTGTACTAAGATGAAGCAAGAGAACTCCCCTGCCCCCAGTGCTTCAGACAGTCTCTGCCCCTTGTTCCGAGTTCTCCGCCTTTTTTACCAGCCAGGTGTGACCCCCCCACCCAGTTGTCTTACAGGGGCCTGCAGCAATACCGCTGGGCCACTTAGCAGCCACCCGCTCTTAAGTGGCCTCACCATTCAGAGACTCTGTTTTCTCATCCATAATGTGGGCGTAATTATATGGACCTCACGGGAAAGTTAGTGATAATAATCAGCACGGGCATGTTTACTAAGATCTTCGAATGTGCCAGGTACTGAGCCAGGTACTTTGCACCATGGTCTTGTTGAATCCTCCCAACACCCCTTCGAAGTAGATACTATTATGATCAGTCTTTACAGATGGGAAAACCAAAGAACAAGATGAAATGTCCAGAATGTGCCACCACCCAGACCTAAGCCACAGTCCCTTCGTTGCTCTCACTCCTTCTGCCCCTAGCCCTCCTAAGTTCTATTCTCCACACAGCAACCAGAGGGATCCTGTTCAAACCTAAGTTGGATCATGTCACACCACTGCTCTAAACTCTTCCCTGGCTCCCATCTCCCTCAGACACATCGCCATGGCCTGCAGGATCCTATGGAAACAGGCTTTGTGCTCTGGCCCTCAGACCTCGTTTTTTCCAGCCTTCCCAGTGCACACCCTGCTACAGGTATGCTGACTGCCCTGCGGCTGTTTCACACACTCAGGTCCCTGGCCCTTGCAGAGCCCTTTTGCCCAGGGCATTCATACGGCTCCCTTCCTCGCTTCTGTTGGGTCAGATGCTCCCATAAGAGAAGCCCTCTTAGACCACTGCACTGAAGACATTATGCCCCTCCCTCTCACACCCCTCACTATGTTTACTTTTCTTCTAGCATCTAGAGTCACCTGACTGGCTGGCAAGGTGGCTCACACTTATAATCCTAGTATTTTGGGAGGCCAAGGTGGGAGGATAGCTTGAGGCCAGGTGTTCCAGACCAGCCTGGGCAACATAGTGAGACCCTCTCTCTACAAAAAATACGGAAAATTTAATGGGTCTTTACATGTGACAGAAAAATTAAAAAAAAAAAAAATTCAGGCTTGGTGGTGCATGCTGGTGGTGCCAGCTACTCAGGAGGCTGAAGTGGGAGGATCACTTGAGCAGTTGAGGCTGCAATGAGCAGTGATCACACCAATGCACTCCAGCCTGGGTGACAGAGTGGGACTCTGTCTCAAAAAAGGAAAAAATATTTAGGCCGGGCACAGTGACTCACGCCTGTAATCCCAGCACTTTGGGAGGCCAAGGCGGGCAGATCACCTGAGGTCAGGAGTTTGAGATCAGCCTGACCAACATGGAGAAACCCCGTCTCTACTAAAAATACAAAGATTAGCCAGGCATGGTGGCGAGTGCCTGTAATCCCAGCTACTTGGGAGGCTGAGGCAGAAGAATCACTTAAACCCAGGAGGTGGTGGTTGCAGTGAGCTGAGATCATGCCACTGCACTCCAGCCTGGGCGACAGAGTGAGACTCAGTCTCAAAAATAAAAAATAAGCCAGTTGCGGTGGCTCACTCCTGTAATCCCAGCACTTTGAGAGGCTGAGGCAAGAGGATCATGAGGCCAGGAGATCGAGACTATCCTGGCTAACACGATGAAACACCGTCTCTACCAAATATACAAAAAATTAGTCGGGCATGGTGGCACGCTCCTGTAGTCCCAGCTACTCGGGAGGCTGAGGCAGAAGAATCGCTTGAACCCAGGAAGCGGAGTTTGCATTGAGCCGAGATCACGCCACTGCACTCCAGCCTGGGCGACAGAGCAAGAGTCTGTCTCAAAAAAAAAAAAAAAAAAAAAAGATAAATAAATAAATAAAAATTTTTGAAAACTGGAGAGACGATTAAAGTCACCTAACATATCATACATTTATCTTTATATATTTTTGCCTGTCTTCCCCTCCATCTATTAGAATGTAAACCTCATGAGGGCAGGGTTTTGAGGGATTTTTCACCTGTTTGTTTACTGCCATATCCACAGTGCCTATAATTTTGCTGGCATTTAACAAATATTTGCTGAAGGAAGGAGTACACAATAATCCAGTACTATACAGTAAGCCCCCACCAGTGCTTGGCATAAAGTAAGTGTCAATAAATGCTAAGCTGTTATCCTCAGAGGCGTTAAATCACCTTGGGCCACAGGCAGCTCTTCTCCTTGGCAGGAGGATGAGGGCCCTGTCAACTCCAAGCCTCACTCCACCTCTGTTCAGAATAACTCACTTCCATGGGAGCTGGAGGGCCAGTACCTCCCACCAGTAGCTGAGAGGGGACAGTAGCACTTTGCTGCTTGGCCTGGGGTGAGGTTGGGGTCACCAGACCACAGAGGAGGGATTTTCCTAGGTTTCTTGAGGAGTTGCAGGGGTCAAACTGCATCTTCAGCACCTTGAGCAGACCCTAATTCTGACTGCTTCCCGAGTCAGAATTAGGGTCAAATCATAGTCTAAGTATCTCTAGTAAGTTCTGTGCGCCCTCCACAGCAACCTGGCTAGCACTGGGAATTAAATTTTGTATAATAATCTGATTTTCTCTCTAATTTTGAAAGTAACACATGCTCCATAAAATATGCAAACATCAAAGAAATATGTAATTTAGAAAATGAAACACCCCTTTTCCCAACCCAGATAGCTACTATTAACAATTTGGCGTGCTGGATATTCATCTAGATTTTTTTCCTAAGCATATTCTATCATATATTATTACTATTATTACTTACAAAAATGGAATTATCTTTTATATTCCTTTTGCACCTTGTTTTTCCTTAAGTTTATTGAGATGTAATTTACATGTAGTAAAACCCGCCATTTTTAGTGTAGTTCTCTGAGTTTTGACAAAATATCTACAGTCATATAAGCATTGCCATAATCGAGGTTTAGAACAGTTCCATTAACACCTTCCCCACCCCAGATTCCCTCCTGCTTCTTTGTAATCCATCACTTTCCTCATCCTTAGCTCCTGGCAATGATTACTCCATTTTCTGTCCAATTTTTCTTTCCCATAATGTCATATAAACAAAATCGTAAGGCACAGAGCCATTTGTATCTGGTTTCTTTCACATAATACATATGAGGCCCATCCACGTTGTCGCATGGATCAGTGGTTCATTCCTTTTTACTGCTGTATAATATTTCATTGTATGGATGTATCACAGTTTGTTTATCCATTGACCAGTTGAAGGACATTAGGGTTGTTTCTAGTTTTGATATGATTACAGATAAAGCTACTATGAACATCCACATACAAGTTTTAGTGTTAGTTTAGTTTTACTGTTTAAATGCTAAGTGTTATTATTATTACTTTACTTTTTTTTTTTTGAGATGGAGTCTTGTTCTGTCACCCAGGCTGGAGTCAGTGGGGCGATTTCGGCTCACTACAACCTCCACCTCCCGGGTTCAAGTGATTCTCCTGCCTCAGCCTCCCGAGTAGCTGGGACTACAGGCACCCGCCACCACACCTGGCTAATTTTTGTATTTTTTGTAGAGATGGGGTTTCACCATATTGTCCAGGCTGGTCTCGAACTCCTGACCTCGTGATCCACCCACTTCGACCTCCCAAAGTGCTGGGAGTACAGGCGTGAGCCACCGTGCCCAGCCCTTACTTTACATTTTAAATACCCTTTTGTCATTTCTCTTGGCTAAATACCCAGAAGTGAGATTGCTGGGTCATAGAGTAAGTATATATGTTTATAAGAACCTACTAAACTGTTTTCCAAGGTGTTTTTTCACAGTCCCTTGCTTTTTATTTCCTAACCTAAGAAATATATATTGCCTGATAATATGTATTTATTTGCTTGTGAAATCTTTCCCACTAGAATGTAAGGACATGGTCTCCTTTGTTCCCCATTGCATCTTCTTTACCTAGAACAATGCCCTGCACATAATATATGCTCAAGAACTGTGTGTTGGGGGCCCGGCATAGTGGCTCATTCCTGGAATCCCAGCACTTTGGGAGGCCGAGACAGGCAGATAGCCTGAGGTCAGCCTGGCTAACAGGGCGAGACCTGGTCTCTACTAAAAAAAAAAAAAAATACAAAAGTTAGCCAGGCATGGTGGTGCATACTTGTAATCCTAGCTACTTGGGAGGCTGAGCAACAAGAATCGCTGGAACCCGGGAGGCGGAGGTTGCAGTGAGCCAAAATTGCGCCCTGCACTCCAGGCTGGGCAACAGAGCAAGACTCTGTCTCCAAAAAAAAAAAAAAAGCAAAACAAAGAAAAGAAAAGAAAATAAATGTGTGTTGGATGAATGAGCCCCATGGAGCTTCTTCAACGTGAGGGCAAGTAGATACATATCATTAACCTGCAAGTGACAGCATCATGGATTCCACTATTGGGTGTGTCTCACTTGACTCCATCATTCCGTTATTAGTGGATCCTTCGTGCTCCTCTGTTTTTCACTACTACAAACAAGGCTACATCCATGAGCTTGCATATTTATTTGCAAACCTGCATGAGTTTTTCATTAAAACAAACTTCCAGAAGTAGAACTGTGGGTCAAAAGACATGAAAGATTGCAATTTTAGTAAGTTTTTGCAAAAGGTGATACTGATCTGTACTTCCACCAAGAGTGGGGGAAGTTACCTGCTTCAGAAGAGTCCTTGCCTCACCGCAGCCCTGCCAGCACTGAGTATTACTGATGGAGACGAATATCAAATCCATGCTGCTGAGGGGCTCAGAATCAGCAAGACCAGTGCCCTCCTCATTATTGGATTTCTTACAGGCTTCCAGTTTCCTGAGAGAGTTGTGGAAACTGACATAGGATTGACAACTTCTTGTTTTGCTAAGAAAGAACCAAAAATCAAAATAAAACCAAATCTACTATCTACAAAACAGAGTACCTCCTCTCATCTTATAAATAAAAGGACATTTTACTCCACTGAAAAATTGGAAAGACAAACTCTGAGAATAAAAGAAATCAAATCATAATACATTTGAACTTTGGTTTATTATTATTATGTTATTATTATTTCACTGTCAACTGGTGGAAAGAATGCAGCAAGGGGCTTGTGGATGGGTTTGGATGGAAGCTTAGTTACTACCAGTAGGCCTGTGTAGGTGACCCTGTGAGGGCTCTAAATGAGAACAAAAGGTAGTTGGAAAAAAAATGAAACTGAACAGGGGAAAGAAATGAAAGTGTTACAATTAGCTAATTGGGCCCAGTTCTTCTGGATATAGCTTTATCTCCCCCACTGTGCACGGAGCTCTTCTCCACATCAAAGACCACTCGCACGCCTGGAGAATTGGAACCGATGTTTATGGAGTGCTTTGAAGATGTAAAGTACTGTTTAAATGCTAAGTATCATTATTATTACTTTAAATTTTAAATACCTTTTTTTTTTTTTTTTTTGGTGGGGATTTTTAATACGTTTGCAATTCTGATTTAATGTGTGAGCAAGCCTGTCTGCTACATCATACTTCAATTCTGGCTTAGGTGAGGCAAGGAACCCAATGTACCTTTGGAATACAGAACCAAGCTCACCACCTTGTCCTTGTAAATTGTGTTTTCCAGGAAGATGAACACTGTCAATCAGATGCTGTCAGTTTATGTAAGAACATGTCTCAAGATCTAATTGAAATACAGTATCTTTCCAGGCAGAGTTGATAGAGTTATCACATTACAGATTTTATTTGACTCTGCATCTCAATTCATTCCTTTGTATAGTTTCCAGATTTCTTCATAAAACAGAAATTAGACACAGTCTTGACATTAGAATTTCACGAAGAAGCAATCAAATCCAAATTACTTCCAAGAAAGAAAGGACTATAAAAGTAACTAAACAAAATGAAAGAAAAAGACATTCTGGAGGGCCCTAGTCCATGAATTAATTTTGTTATTTGGTTCTTGGGACAAATCCAACTTAATTTAAGAGGTTGCCAGACATAAAACACAAGGAAAAACTTTTGCCTCTGTGGCCAGTAGGAGCTTGGAGAGAAACACGGTAAAGTTTGAAAGTTTTGTTTACTTTTTCATCTTTGGTTTTGCATAGAACTCAGACAATAAACTGGTCACTATCCCTTCTTCAGCTTATACAGACTTGACTGGTCAGTATCCCTTTCATGTGTTCACTGTGTGTTAATAGATTTTTTTTCCAGCATTGGTGGGGGATTTTTTAAATTAAAAAATCGTCAAAGCTTAAATGAATTCCTGGACATAAAACTTGGATCTGAAATGGAACATAGTCATTGGACCTTTTCAATTTCCTATGGTAACCAAAGACCAAACTGTGTTTTAAAAACTGTTGTAGTAATGAGATTCACAAGAGGTATCGAGTTACTAAGTGGCTTTTAGCCTCTTTTGAAACTAAAGCAAAGGAAAATCTTATTAATTTGAACTGTGCTAATAATGGCATTTGTTATAATTCGACCTGGCCTGAGCTGCAGTTTACCTTTAGTGTACCTGTGAATAAAAGTTTACCAGAGTAACCGTGTCAAGAAGATTGTACAGGGTGCGTTTCATGTCTTCAAAAGAATAAATTGTCGTAAGGCTTTTAGCACCTCACTCTTACCCAAATAAATTCCTGCCAAATCCAGATGAGTTTTAAATGTTGATTAGAGCAGAAGAAAAGTACCACTACTTGGAAACCCTTTCTTTGTCAGGGTCTCCTCTGTACTCAAAAGGAATAAAGGTTCATTTTGTTTAAGGATTCTAAACAGTCTCTTTAATACAGAAAGACCTCTTAACCTGCCCTTCACACCAGTTGTTATGAACGCATGAGGTTTCATTGAAGCAGTAGCAAAGATCTGTAATTACAAGCACTAACAAGGGAATGAACTCAAAGGAATGTTTTTTCCCACTTGTATGTGTCAGGCCATGAGCTTAGCACTTTCTGATTTCTTTACATTGTGCCTAGTGCCTCGTTACCAACAGATTCTTAGCAGAGAATAATGTTTGCTATTAATCTGTGTCTTTTTCCAGCTATACCAGAACATTAACATCCATTGGCCTCATTGGCATCAATGGCCAGGTAAAAGATTGTCAAAGGAAAAGGAGGGACTTATGTATGAAGAAATAGATAATAGATGATAGACAGATGGATGGAAGAGTAGATAGATAGTAGGTGAAGAGAGATGGATGGATGATGGAGGTTGGATGAATGAGCAATGGACAATGGATGGATGGGTAGATGGATGGAGGGTGGAAGATGGATGATGGATAGATGGATGATGGAGGAAGGATGGATGGATGGATGGATAGATGATGGATGGATAGATGAAAGGATGGATGGATGGATTAACGGGTAGATGAGTGATGGATGGATGAATGGATGGATGAATGGATGGGCAGACAAAAGTATTCAAAGTAAAGAAACTTTAAACATACTATCCAGGTGTCAGTGAGTAATCTTTCTTTCCATTTCTTCAGTTTTCCATTGAATCAAGGACAGTGGCAGGGCACATTAGATATCTCTGAAACAAGAATGGCACAGCCCTTCTGGCTATCGCAGTGGACTCTGTATCAAGTGCTCATCTGATGAGGTCCAAAGGCTGTAAGAAACCAACAGGAGGAGCTGAAGCAGACTAGATCTCAGTCTGTTGGGGAAGCTGGAGAAAGGGTCAGTGTGGCAGCTGCACGCACCAAGTAAACACAGAGGTTCTGCTAACTTGAAGGATTGGTTTGATTCTGTAATGCTTGAGTTTTGTTTTCTTGCCTACAGTATTATTTAATGGGTGCCAAAAGTCTCCAAATCGCTCTTCCCTACTAGAAAGAAATGCCTTAAATTCTCACCATTCCATTCACTTTTTTTAATTCAAAAAGCTTTTTGCTTTATCAGATTATAAAAATAACATTAACAAGTAAATAAATAAGATACAATGAGAGAGCAAAAGGAAAAGAAATGTAAGCTCTCCATTAAATATTCAAACAATATGGAAGAATATTAATAAGCTAGTGAAAATGACCTACAATTCCATCATTCAGTGATATGCACTGCTAACATATTGCAAAATATCTAATGAAGCAATAAAAACAGTATATTTAAAGATTTACCATGCTCCAGACACTGGATTACACGGGACAATGTTTGTCCTTCGGGACTTTATAACCTTCTGAAGGAAATAAATGAAGTATGATAAGTGTGACGAATGTTTTGTAACTTCTTTTTGCACTCAACAATGTGTCATAAGCATCTTCATGTGTATATGTGTGTGTGTGTGTGTGTGTCTGTATGCATATATCACGGATGAAAATATGACTAAGTATTTATCAGCTTTTCATCTATTCTTTCTTCTAAAGAAGATTCCGCCTTTGCCTGCCTAATCCCTAGACCTTTTGTTGGAAACATCAAGGACTGGAGAAGCTAAGAGTGAGTACATTGACTTGCAATTTGCACAAGGAAGGACCTGAAGCCCCCTGGGGTAGAACAGAGTAGATCAAAAAGGGAGTAAGGCCAGGCATGATGGCTCATACCTGTAATCCCAACTTTTTGGGAGGCTGAGGCAGAAGGATCACTTGAGCCCAGGAGTTCGAGCTTGCCGTGAGCTATGATGGGGTCACTGCACTCCAGCCTGGACAACACAGTGAGACCCTCATTGTTACAAAAATTTTTTTAAAAAATTAGGCATGGTGGCACCTGCTTGTGGTCCTAGCTACTCAGAAGGCTGAGGTGAGAGGATCTTTTGAGCCCAGGAGTTCCAGGTTGCAGTGAGCTATAATGGCACCACTGTGCTCCAGGCTGGGTCATACAACAAGACCCTGTCTCTTACAATTTAAAAAAAAAAAGGTGGGGAGGAGTGGATGAATCAAGAAGGAAGGAGTGCCTGAAGAAAAGAATGTAATAGCCCAGGTTGAAATTGGGAGAAAATGAGGAGAAGCATTTAAGGAAGTAGCTGTTACAATGAGGGAGACTTGAGGATCATAAAGATTGCTCAAAGAGACTTCAATTCAGATGTCAATTATTTTCCAAAGCTTTGTGGATTTGGTACTGGTGATTCTTTGGTATGTGATTCTTTGTTTTTTTTTGAGATGGAGTCTCGCTCTGTTGCCCAGGCTGGAGTGCAGTGGCCGGATCTCGGCTCACTGCAAGCTCCGCCTCCCGGGTTCATGCCATTCTCCTG
>NW_012107585.1:1156257-1195213 GCF_000951045.1 Mandrillus leucophaeus
TGTTAGCCAGGATGGTCTCGATCTCCTGACCTCGTGATCCACCCATCTCGGCCTCCCAAAGTGCTGGGATTACAGGCTTGAGCCACCGCACCCGGCCAGATACGTGATTCTTTGGTTGAGACTGGCCACAATTTGGCTCATTGTAGTCTGATATCATGTAAAACTACCTCCTTATTTTTGATGGCTGTATAGTGTTCCATTGTGTGAGTGTAAACAAACTTTATTTACTCCTTTCCGTTTAGGCTGAGATGTAGGTCATTAGATCTATTTTTGCTATTAAATATAGATGCTGTGATGGACATCTTTCCAAATAGGCTTACTTCTAAAAAGTGAAAGATAGGTAGATGAATGAAGACAGGGAAATAAGAAAGGAGAAGAAAGAAAGAAAAAGGAAACAGAGATGGAAAAAGAAAGAGAAAGAAAGAAAGAGAGAGAAAGAAAGAAAGAACAGAAAGAAAGAGAGAAAGAGAGAGAGAAGAAAGGAAGGAAGGAAGGAAGGAAGGAAGGAAGGAAGGAAGGAAGGAAGGAAGGAAGGAAAAAGAACAAACTGTGGTATATCCATACAACACAATACTACTCATCCACAAAAACGAATGAAATATTGATACACAAACATGGATGAATCTAAAATTAATTACACGAATGAAAGAAACTTCTGTATGCTTCCATTTCTATAAAATTCTAGAAAGAAAGCACACCAGTAGTTGCCTGGGTACTGGGATGTGGGACAGGAAAGGGGGATGACAAAGGGGCATGAGGCCATTTTTGGGAGTGATCATATATTCATGATCTTGATTGTCATGATAGTTTCACAGGGGTACGCATAAGTTAAAATTTAAACTTTAAACATGTGCAGACTATTGCATGTCAATTATACCTTAATAAAGCTAATAAAGTAGATGATGATAGGTAGACAGATGGGGGTGGCCTTTTAAGGTGAACGAGAGAAGAAAGGGGACCCAGCCAAGTGATTTAGGACAGTTGGGTTGGGGCCTGGGGAGAAAGCCAGAGAGTATACTGTGGATTTCTGTGGGACCACAGTGCAGAGGGGCGTTTTTAGAGGGCAGCCCTGATAAGACGGCTTCCAGGGTTGAGGAGATGCGCAAGGCTAAGACCCGAGTCCCACCCCATACTAATTTCCCAGCTGCAGCATAGATCTGTTTTTGACCCCTCTGCAATAGAGAACTTGAAGTGGTTAAAAGACTGGGGCAGCCCTGGGTTCATATACTAGCTCTGCTCCTTTTTGTTTGTTTGTTTTTTGAGACAGGATCTCACTCTGTCACCCAGGAGGGAGTGTAGTGGCATGATCATGCTTACTGCAGCCTCGACCTTCTGGACTCAAGCGATCCTCCCATGCCAGCCTCCCGAGTAGCTGGGACCACAGGCGTGTGCCATCATGCCCAGCTAATTTTTTATTTTTATTTTTTATAGAGATGGGGTCTCGCTGTGTTACCCAGGCTGGTCTCAAACTCCTGGGTTCAAGTGATCCTCCCACTTCGGCTTCCCAAAGTGTCAGGATTATAGGTGTGAGCCACCGTGCCTGGCCTGACTCTGCTCCTTTTTAACTTTGTGGACTTGGCAGGTGAAGCCCCCTTTCTGAGTCTCAGTTTTCTCATCTGTAAAATGGGGATAGTAAGACGTACCTACAATAAAGTGTTTGTGAGACATCATGAAATAAAGGTACAGAGTGCTTAGCAAACTGTGTGGCACATAGTAGGCACTGAATAATAGTTTATTTTTTTTTATACAATATTTAAGAGATTAAGAGCTGGGACTCTGGAGTCAGGCCAACCCAAATTCAAATCCCAGATAATTGACTTCGAGCAGGTGATTTAAATTCTCTGAGTTTCATCTCCTCATCTATAATCTGGAGACAATACATATGCATTGGTTAGGAGCCTGGAAGGAAACAGAGGGCACACTCAAACTGAGTAATTTGAGGAGAGTTTAACAGATTATTTGCACAGGTGTGGGCAGAATGTAGGACTATCAACAGGGTAGAGTGCGATACCCAGGTTGGCAAAGGGAGGCACTGTTACTATCCCTGGGCTTGCCAGGACTAGAAGGGGCAGTTGCCAAACCTGGAAAGGGGGAGCTGTATGGAGAAGGTCACCCAACAGGAGACGTGGCATTTGAAAGAGGCACAGCCAGCCCACAGCAACATAGAAAGGAGAAGTGTGGGGGACAAGTGTCCCAAATTCATTGTCTTCCTTCCTCCGATCTCCTGCCAGTGCCTCTTCTCTCCTTAGACAAACCCAACTAGGGGCCAGAGAGCATGGGAGCCAACGGGAACAGCTCAGCCCCAAAGGCTCGGAGAAAGAGGACACAAGGATGAGTGAACCTAGAGCGGCGAAAAGATTACATTCAATAGGTAAAGGTCCAATCTCATGGGACTAATAGCAACTCCTGAGTAATCAATGAGATCATGGTAATAAAGCATCTAGCACATAGTAAGGCTCCCCTAAGTGGCAGCAGCCCATGGTTACCCTGGAACCAACCCTAGCTAGATTCTCAGGGTTGCTGCCAGGCCAGCCTTGACCCAACCCACAGTGCTGGGAATGGAACAGAGCTGATCTTCTCCTACATTCTGTGTTTACTTAGAGAAAACTTGGCTGCTTAGAGCCAGAAGAGGTTGACTGTGGTTTTCTGCAACAGCTGGGGGTGAAGGGAGGCAGAGAGAGGGGAGCTGGAACATATTAGGAGTCCTGAAAGCCAAGAGACCCCAGAGCCCGGGAATCTGAGAAGAGTCCACACGCCGAACAGCATTTGCTTGCTGTCTCTCTGCCAAGAGATTGTGGATTTCAGGGCTGAGTGGCATGTCCTGGGACCTCATCTCCAGGAGGCAGGGCCACGGGGCTGCACCCAGCGCCGGGCTATGTGGAATGTGCCGCTCTTGGAAGCGACTGAGGCTCTCGCTTTTTAAAATTGGCCTGTAAATCTCCGTATAGTTTTCAGGGTTTAGGAATTTTATTTTATCTGGATTAAAGTCATGTTCTGCTTTGGCATCGGAAGGCGTTTATGACTGTTAAAACAAGAAATGAAAAATATAGGCTTGGAATCAGAGAGGCTGCCTCCTGCCAGACTTTTAGGGGTTTGTCTCGGGGGCCAGGCTGAAGGTTTTCTGCCCCTTCTCTGACTGCTCTGGTGTTTCTTGATAAAGTTGGGGCTGCCTGAATCTGAGCAGCAAACGCAATAGCCTGGGAGGGTCTGTTAGGAAGGAAACCTGTATCTTTGCTTAGGTGAGCTCTACCATTCGCTGTTTTCCCCCTCTAGGGAAACGCACGCTCTCTGGAGCACTGTTTAAAGGGTTTTCTCACATTGCCGGCACCTGGCTGCACTTGGTCTAGGAGGCAGATGGCTTAGGACTTTTGATTCATCAGGGCTTGGGATGACTTTACATTCCCCCAAATTGCCATTTTGGGCAGGATTTACATAACTGAGATTCCAGCTTTCTCTGGCCTAGTTTTGCCATTTTCTCTACTCCCTCTTGCTTTTAAAGCACACATGCATTGAGTGTGCACACACATGCATACGCACACACACACATTTCTTTCCTAATGGTACAAGTTATACATGCTTCATGGAGAACACTTGGAAAGCAAAGGAAAGCACCACGCGGGGGTGGGGGTGGGAAAGGAACTGGAAAGCAAAAAAATCACGAGAAAATCACTACACATTTTGGCAAAGATTGTGCTAATATTTTTCCTCCTATCCAGCTATCGTCTATCTATCCTCTATTCTTTATTTTATTATTATTATTATTATTATTATTATTATTATTATTTGAGACAGAGTCTCGCTCCGTTGGCCAGGCTGGAGTGCAGTGGCACAATCTCGGCTCACTGTAACCTCTGCCTTCCGGGTTCAAGTGATTCTCCTGCCTCAGCCTCCCGAGGAGCTGGGACTACAGGCATGTCCCAACACACCCAGCTAATTTTTGTATTTTTTGGCAGAGATGAAGTTTCACCATGTCTGCCACACTAGTCTCAAACTCATGACCTCAAGTGATCCACCCATCTCAACCTCCCAAAGTGCTGGGATTACAGGCGTGAGCCACCACCATGCGTAGCCTACTTATCCTTTTTTAAAAAGTATCACAGATTACATGCAATTTTGTTGCCTGAATTTATACCTTTCCATTTTTATAAATAATATGTTGTATTTTGTGATAATAATAATAACTAATACTTATTACATACTGAAATTCAGTGCTTAATTCAGAGCCTTTGTAATCAGAGGGATCTGGGTTCAAATCTCAGTAGGACTCATTTTTCATTGCGTCTTTGGGCAAATGACCTAACTTTGAGGAGCCTGGGTTTCTTATTCTATAAAATGGTGATAAAACTGTTATCTGCCTCAGAGGGAGGATTGCTGCAAGGATCAAATAAAATTCTGCCAAATAAAGAAAAGCCTGGGAAATGCTTACGTCCATAGTAAGTGCTCAATAAATTACAGTTCATATCCTTACCACGTGTGCAGTGGTGATGTATGTAGGACATTTGTCTGTGTTTTTCTTTTTCGTGATGGTGCTATGTGCAGCATTCTCTCTAAACCAGAACTTTGGGCCCCACAGTATTTGATTCACGGTAAGCAGCTAGATGATTTTAAACTTCTATCTTCCCCCAAGAACAGTCGACAAAATTGGCAGTCTGTAATATGCAAAAATCCACCCAGAAATGGAAGAGAGGGACATTTGCACAAGCTGGGTTGTGTCTACAGAATTAGAAGACACAGTTGGACTAATTTTAGTGCCTAAAAATTGGAAACATTGGAATCATGCTCTATGGGAAATGCAAGTTCTTGAAAGTGGCAAAAGGAAACACCAGGAATGGTTGAATTTGAGGCCATTCCCTCAAGGTTTGAGCACCATCTTCATCTGTGGGTAGACTCTATTTGGCTGGAAGCTAAAAAGGTTAGGCAGGGGGAAAGGGTTAAGCATCTTTCAAGTCCTCAGGTTAGGAATGAGAGATCTCGTTCACATTGCCTCTTCATTGTCTTGATTTTCCCAGCTATCTGCTTTCCTTTGTCTTGCCATAGATAATTTTGATCCTGTGACCAGGCTCTTTGGTATTTTGTCCTTTGGGATTTCTGAGAGGCGCGGGCCCCTGTGATTGACCTCACGTGGGCAGACTGCACACAACTCACTTTGTATCTGAGGAGCAGAGTGGGGGCCTAGCTCCCTTTCGTGCAGCCAATCAAGCCAGGGCTGAGAATTTATGAGATGAAGGCGAACCACTTTGAAGAAAGGCGCCCTTGTCTGCCGCTCCGCCATTGCTCCGTGGTGTGCGTGGGGAGGTGGAGAGGGGTGGGCACGGGGAGAGGGGCTGGCGCCCTGGGGATGGATAGGGGAAGAAAAGAATCCGAGAAACCAGGGTCAAAAGTCTTTCTGTGAACAGGAAAGAAAACTGAGCAGCCTGCCTTCCTCCTTGCAGGTGTGTGCTCACAATGGGGGAGCCACAGGCCCTTCCCAAAGGTCAGGGAGGAAGGAGCGCATCACAGCGGCTGCCTGTATTCACCCCCAATCCTCCCACTCCTTGGAGACTGAAGAACTAGAGAGAGCCAGGAAGGCAAGATCACTTCTAGAAGCAATCCTGGCCACCAGTAATCTAGATGCAATAGTAACTCCGCCAAGTCAGAGAGGCATAGCTTCAAATTCTGGGCTTCTGCCTGGGGAGAGCAATTGCTTCATTTCCCTGAGCGTCAGTTTCCTCATCTGTGAAAAGGGGTGGTTAACAACAGAACCTCCTTCCTCCTTCATCAGGCTGTTGGGAGAAATTTGTAGAAAGCAGTCAGCACAGTGCCTGATATACAGTAAGTGCTGAACAAGTTGAAGCTACTATTAATAGCAATCATATTTGGTTTCAAAAGAGATATTCTGCTTTCATTAAAGCCAAAAATAAAGGCCATTCATTCAGTCGTTTTTTTTTTTTCGTTCATTTGTTCAGGCAATCAATAAACATTTAACAGGGCCTGCTATGTGTTGGTGACTTTAATGAATTAGATAATAATAGTAGCTAACGCTTGCTAGGTGTTAGGCTCTGTTTTATTTTTATTTTTCAAGACAGAGTCTCACTCTGTCACCCAGGCTGGAGTGTACTGATGTAATCATAGCTCACTGCAGCCTCAACCTCTCTGGCTCAAGCAATCCTCCCACCTCAGCCTTTTAAGTAGCTGGACTACAGGCACACACCCCCATGCTTGGCTAATCTTCTCTGACTTTCTGTAGAGATGAGGTCTTACTATATTGCCCAGGCTGGTCTCAAACTCCTGAGCTCAAATGATCCTCCGAAAGTGCTGGGATTATAGGCATGAGCCGCCACACCCAGTCCCTGTTAGGCTCTGTTTCAAACTCTCCATCTGTCTTAATTTATATAAGCTTCACGACTACACGGTGAGGTAGGTACAAAGAAGTTTATCATGGCCACGTCACACAGCTAGTAAGATTAGGAGCTATCATTTAAACCCAGGTGTGCCTACTGCCCAGGTCTATGTGGTAAGCACCTTGCTAGTCCAAAACTAATAAATAAAACATGACTCCTGCCCCCTAGGGCACCACTGTCCACTAGAACTTTCTGCAATTATAGAAATATTCCATATCTGCACTGTCAAATATGGTACCCACTGTTGGTAGCTACTGAGGACTTGAAATGAAGCTAGTGTGATAGAGAAACTGAATTTTAAATTTCATTTAATTTATACTAATTGCAACATAGATTTAAATAGCCACACATGGCCACTGCCAGCATATTGAACAGCCTAGCTCTACTCAGAGTCTAGTGGAGGAAATTCACTTTCACTAAGGTGATGAGGTTATGCTATGTGGCCTTGTTCAAGTCCTAAGAACACAGGAGGACACAGCTGTGGTGTGGAGTGTGGCCTGGGATCACAGGAGGCTTCCCAGAGACAGTCATCTCTGATCTGAGTCTGCAGGAAGGAGGGGTTGGTAGGAGAGGAAGGGAGGTATTTTTAAATGTGTCCAAATATGTTGGATTTCACAACAGGGTCCGTGCTCAGCCAGGACTTTGGTGGAGATTGAAACTTGTAATCAAGAGCCAGAGTCCTCTTTGAGCTACAAGATAACCAGCACTTACCCTGAAGGATGAAACCGTATTGGATTCAGAAATTTGTCTACTGTTCTTTTTGGCTGCAGGTATTGCTTGTTTTTGACTTTTAACCATCACCTTTCTGAGGACATAAAAACACCTGAAAAGTGAATTTGAAAAATTCACTGGTTAGTTTGAATGCTTTGTTAATATGTGAAGCAAAATGTCCAAGAACCCCAAACCAGCTCTAGGCAGACAAAAGAGTAGTAATAATCATAAGGATAATGAGGATAATAATGAAAAACTCTTACTACTTATTAAGACACTTACTTTGTGCCAGACCCAAAGTTAAGTGCTTTTGCGTATTGATCGTCTCACATACTCCTACAATCTATTCTCTGCATAGCAGCTAGAGTGGCCTTTTTAAGACATAAACCCTAAATCAGATCATGCTAGTCTGCTGCTGAAACCCCTTAAGTGCTTCACATTGTTCTTAGAATAAAATCCAAGTTCCTTGCCCAGGCCTGCAAGGCCTGACCGCAGCCTACAAATGCTCCCATTCTCCACCTGCTCACCAAGCTCCAGGCATGTAAGACCCCTCTCTGCTGTAAAGCTCCAAGCTTTTGTCTGCCCCAGGGCCTTTGCACTTGCTGTTCCTCAGATTGGCAACTCAGCTCCCCACCCTAACCCTCTACTAGAATGAAATATGTCAAAGATCAGGGACCTTGTCTCTTAGGTCACTGTTGCATCTCCAGCCCCCTAAGTCAATTTGTCATACGACTGAAAGAATTTGAATCCTATATTATGAAGCACTGAAATCAATGCAAATTAAATAAATTTAAAATTCAGTATGAGGTATTATGAGGCATTATTATCCTCATGTAACAGATGAAGACATTGAAGGTCAGAGTGGTTAATTTGCTCAAAGCTTGTGAACTTCCCACTATATACCTGGAGGACTCCAACTATTTGCTACTTGTCAGCTATGCTGAGGCTGCACAGCCACCTGGAGAGACGGAAGATCCTTCAGGATGTGGTTTTCCTTCCCTCACTCTGCAAACAGCCCTGCTATGCCTCACTTAGTCCTTCATTGCCAGAATCTGTCTATATAATGAGAAACCTTAGCCTGCAAAACTACTCAGTTCCCTTCTGGCTTTTACCGTATGTTTTTCTTTGATTATAAAATGAGTATTATACAAAGAATGGAAAGTAGAGAAAAAAGATAAGGAAGCTGGTGGAAAACCCACTCATGATCTCACTACCCAGAAGCAATTCTGTTAGCATTTTGGTTTCTTTTTTTTTTTTTTTAAGACGGAGTCTGGCTCAGTTGCCCAGGCTGGAGCACAATGGCGCCCTATTGGCTTACTGAAAACTCCACCTCCTGGGTTTGAGCGATTCTCTTGCCTCAGCCTCTTGAGTAGCTGGGATTACAGGCGCATGCCACCATGCCGAGCTAATTTTTGTATTTTTAGTAGAGACAAGGTTTTGCCATATTGGCCTGGCTGGCTTCAAACTCTTGACCTCAGGGGATCTGCCCACCTCGGCTTCCCAGAATGCTGGGATTACAGGTATGAGCCACTGACCCAGCTTCCTTTTTTTTTAGAGGTGGGGTCTCACTATGTTGCCCAGGCTACCCTCAAACTCCTGGCCTCAGGGGCTCCTCCTGCCTTGGCCTGCCAAAGTGCTGGGATTACAGGTGTGAGCCACTGCACCTGGCCAAACACAGTTTTGCTTTGTTTTTCTCAGATGGAGTCTTGCTCTGTTGCCCAGGCTGGAGTGTAGTGGTGGGGTCTCAGCTCACTGCAGCCTTTGCCTCCTGGGTTCAAGTGATTCTTGTGCCTCAGCCTCCCAAGTAGCTGAGATTACAGATGTGCGCCACCATGCCTGGCCAGTTTTTGTATTTTTAGTAAAGACGGGGTTTCACCATGTTTTCCAGGCTGGTCTAGAACTCCTGACCTCAAGTGATCGGCTCACCTTGCCTCCCAAAGTGCTGGGATTAAAAACACGAGCCACTGCGCCCGGCCCAAGCACAGTTTTTAAGGCCGTGTTGACTCTCAGTAAAATCCCCTTGGTTGCCTTGTTACCTACCTTCACAGTCACTAACTCTTCCCAGGATGCAACTGCTGCCACTGCCCCTTCCACTGCAACCAGGATGTAGGGTGGAAAAGGGCCCAGAATCTGGAGGTCAGAAATCAAGGTTCAAAGACTTAACTATGTGCCCTTAGACCAATCACGTCTCATCTTCTCTGCAGAATGAAGATGATAGTCCTTGCCTCCGAGAACAGTGAAAGGCAAATAAAGGATCAGATGGGGAGAGTGTGTAGTAAACTCAAAAGTGCTATAAAATTGTTTGGAATTCCTACAATCCAATGAGTTATGACCACAGCAGTTATTTAAGAAGACTTAAAGGTTAGCAGAGCCAATGTTCTCCAGCCCAAATCCTCAAAAGACTTGCTCTTGTTATGAGATGATATATATAAAATGGATTAGTGGGTCCTCTGCTTGCAGTAAATCCTTGGGGGTTTGAGAGAGTGGGTGTACCTGGCTTGCTAGCTGCCCATCCAGCGTCCATGCCTTACCGCCCTCTGTCCTAACAGAAACCCTGTTTGGAGCCAGACACTTCGGCTATGCCTGTAATCCCAGGACTTTGGGAGGCCAAAGTGGGAGGATCAATGGAGCCCAGGAAATTGAGGCTGCAGTAATCCATGATCACACCACTGCACTCCAGCCTGGGCGACAGAGCAAGATCCTAAAAATTAAAACCCAATCAACCAAATGAAAACCGTGTTTGGGTCCGGCATTCACCCAGTCCCCATTCAGAACGGGACACCGGGCAAACTGACTCTGCCCTCAGCTGCAGGAGTGGGCCTGATTGGTCAAAAATAATCCCTCCCGTTGCTGGTAATTGGTTCTGGCAGAGGTCATGTGACCCATTCTGGTCGCTGAGATGGGGGACGTATGTCAGATAGGGAATGATCTGGTTCCTAATAAAGTATCCCTGGAAGATATATAGAGAGTTCTATCTATCTATCTATCTATCTATCTATCTATCTATCTATCTATCTATCTATATACTTTTTTGAGGCAGTTTCACTCCTTCACCCAGTTTGGAGAGCAGTGGCTGTGATCTAGGCTGACTGCAACCTTCGCCTCCGAGGTTCAAGTGATTCTCCTGCCTCAGCCTTCAGAGTAGCTGGGATTACAAGCGTGCACCACCATACCCAGCTACTTTTTGTATTTTTAGTAAAGACGGGGTTTCACCATATTGGCCAGGCTGGTCTTGAACTCCTGACCTCAAGTGATCCACCCGCCTTGGCCTCCCAAAATGCTGGGATAACAGGCATGAGCCATCGCGCCCGGCCGAGATTGTTTTCTCCTTTCCCTGGCTGCCACTCCTTAAAGTGCTGCAGCCCTCTTGCTACCAGACTGGCAATGAAGCCAATACGGAGAGGGGAAGTGCAGAGAGTGGATGGTAGTAATAACAAAAGCCACAAACATTTATTGAGCATTTAGAACTTGCCAGAGAGTATTCTAAATGTCTGATTTCCTTTAGTTCAGGGAGAGGACCCTGCCTGTTTTCATGGCCCATTAACTAGTTTTTGCATTTTTTAAATGGTTAAATAAAAATCAGGCTGGCCATGGTGGTGGCTCATACCTGTAATCCCAGCAATTTTGGGAGCCCAAGGTGAGAGGACCACTTGAGCCCAAGAGTATGAGACCAGCCTGGGCAACACAGTGAGACCCTGTCTCTACATAAAAATAAAAAATCATCTGGGTGGAGGCTGAGGCGGGAGGATCATGTGAGCCCAGGATTTCAAGGCTGCAGTGAGCCTTGAATATACTCACAAAAACTATATAAGTTATTGTGTTATTATTATCCAGTTTTTCACAAATGAGAAAGCTGAGGCTCAGAGACATAATGCAATTTGTTCAAAGTTACATAGCTATCAAGAGGTTAGCTATTCAATATCATACTGGCTTTGGAACCAGTGCTTTTAATCACTTTGGGGGAAAAAACCCAATTCCCAGCGTCAGTGTTGAGACGTCGAGTCAACCAACCCTAAACTCACCTCATCTTTAAACTTCTAGGTTAAAGGGGCATATGACATTACTGTATTATTGAAACCAGTTTGAAACTGCATTTCTGCTCTTTGCAGGTGAAAGCGTCCCCTTGGATGCCATGAGAAAGCACGTAAGAAAGGTAAGAGCAAAAAGGTAAGGCAAGCTATCAGCTTCTTGGACCAGCAGCCTTTTGTCCTTGCTTGGAGAATAAAAGCTTTCTTTTTCCAAGCACTTCAAGGCTCCACAAGGTCCCTTTAAAAGGGATTATGAAGGAAATCCTATTTTAGAATTGCTGCTGATTTTGGCAATTTGCAATATTAGCCTGATGAGGAATTACACTCACTAATAAAATATCTCAAGTTGGGTTGAACCTAATTGTTGCAAGTGTTAGTAGTAATAGCCTGTCACGGGGACTTCTGTGCCGGCGCATCCCTCGCTTGGCTACAGCCCATGTGGAAAATCAATTTCCTCTAAATGTTTGAAGAATGGCACAGAAGGACCTGATTTCTTTTCCCTCTGCTGGAGTCAATCTGGAGACAACGAACTTATAAAATGAATGAAAATAGCTATGGTTGCAGGAAGCAGGGTGAATGCCGAGTTAAGCAAAGCCCCATCTAAAGCTCAAAGTTCTAGCCTTTTTGTCCTGAGGCCAGAGACAATATACGTTTGTGTCCCGAACTGACGTGCTGCTAAAAAGTCAAAGAAAAGAAAGAATTTTCCTTCAGCCCAGCAATTTCACTTCTAGGAATCACTCCCACAGAAAAACTCCCACCAGTATGCAAGAATATATGAACAGGGTGTTCCTCACAGCCTGGCTTGCAATGGTGAAAAATTGGAGGCAAGATAATTATCTGACAAGAGTGGACTGGTTAAATAAATGGTCATATATCCATGCTTTGTAGCCATTAAGAAGAAAGAGATAATCTATATGTATTCCTGTGGAAAGCTTTTTCTGATATGGTATTGAGTTTAAAAAAAAGCAAGTTGCAGCCAAATATATATATATTATATATATAATATATATATGCACTATATATATAATATATAGAGTATATATAGTTGCAGCACTACATATAGTATGAGTTCATTTTTGTAAAAAAACCCCAAAAGTTCAACAATGATGTGCACATTTATATGTAGATCTTCGTACATGAGTAGAGAAAGGTCTGAAAGGATGTACACCAGGTTGTAGATGGTAGTGATTAAACCCAAGGATAGAAATGGTAAGAGGGGAGATGTCCCTTCTATATTGTTTAGATGTTTTACAACAGGGTATATGGCTTTGGTAACGAACGAACGAAAGAAAGAAAGAAAGAAAGAAAGAAAGAAAGAAAGAAAGAAAGAAAGAAAGAAAGAAAGAAAGAAAGAAAGAAAGAAAGAAAGAAAGAAAGAGAAAGAAAGAAAGATTGGCTGTTCAGCTTGTCAGAATAGCATTGTACTAGATGTACTACCATTTCTGAGGAAAGGGAGGATCAGGCCTTGACTCCACAGGGCTGGCAATAAAATCTAGCCACACATGCAAGTCTGTTACACAGCCTAGTCTGATACATCATAGCTCTTCCTAGTCAATAATCGCTATGAAGGGACTTAATCTTAGCTACCTGCCTACCAAATCAGAACCAAGTTGAAATGTCCTGGGGCCAAGGCCAGAATTTAAAGATTTACTTTTTTTAAAAATTGGGAAAATATACATAACATAAAATGTACCACTTTAAATTGTATGATTTATTGGCATTCAGTACATTGGCAATGTTGAGCAATCATAAGCACTATCTCATTCCAGAACATTCTCATCACCCCAAGCAGAAACCTTGTAACCATTAAGCAGTCACTCCCCAATCCTTCCGTACCGCAGCTGCTGAAAATCACTAATCTTCTATCTGTCATGGACTTTTCATATAAATGAAATTATTTAACATGTGGCCTTTTGTGTCTGGTTTTTTTCACTCAGCACCATGTTTTCAAGCCTCATCCATGCTGTAGCATGTATCTGCGCTTCATTCCTTTTTATGGCTGAATAATATTCCATTGTATGGATAGACAACAATTTGTTGATCCATTCATCAGGTGATGGACATTTTGGATGTTTTTATCTTTTAATTAGCATGATTAATTCTGCTATGAACATTCCTGTATGAGTTTTTGTTTGAACACCTGTTTTCAGTTCTTTGGGGTTTATAGGGAGGAGTGGAACTGTGAGGTTCTGTGGTAATTTTATGTGTAATTTATTAAGATTTGCCTTTAAAGTTCCAGAAGCCTCGTCTCCTGACCATAGAGGACATGCAGTAAGTGGGAAAAACTTCCCCTGAGTTTCTGGATTATGTCCCCTGAGTCTAGGCAGTTAAGTACATAGATTAAGATAATTGCTATGTAATTACCTTATCTATACTTTAAAAATCATCTGCTAAAATTCCACTTCTTTTAGACTATTCCAAATATTTCTTTTTTTCCCCTCTGTTACCTATTTGTCCCAGAGCACCAAATATTTCTATTACATATGAGTTTGGGGAAGCTGTTATTCAAAATGTATTAATTAGGGCTGGGTGCAGTGTCTCACACCTGTAATCTCAGCACTTTGGGAGGCTAAGGTGGACAGAGCACTTGAGTACAGGAGTTTGAGACCAGCCTGGGCAATGTGGCAAGACCCCATCTCTACAAAAAGTACAAAAATTAGCTGGGCATGATGGTGCATGTCTGTAGTCCCAGCTCCTCAAGAGGCTAAGGTAAGAGGATCACCTGTACCTGGGAGGTTGAGGCTGCAGTGAGCCATGATTGCACCACTGCACGCCAGCCTGAATGACAAAGTGAGACCCTGTCTCAAACAAAATAAATCAATAAACAAAATACATTAATTAAATGGTTAATTCATAATTTCTCATGTAAAAATCCTGTTTTGCACTTGTGGAAAATTAACACTTCTGATGACTCCTAGCACAGTGGGCATTAACACTGAACTGGTCAAATGTCAGACCAGGTCTTACAAGGTAAGCAGGGTCTTGAAATGGTCTTTTACTGAACAGTAGCCTATGATAAAGAGTGGGCCTAACTTATAATTGTTGCAAACATAGCAGGTAAGTTGCTTTGGATGTAGGACCTGGGCTGAAGTCCCAACTCTGACAGTAACTAACTTACCTTTGGAAAGGTAAAGGGTTAGGTAAACCCTTCTGAGCCCTCAGTTTCTTCCTCGTAATGTGGGACTGCTTATAGGACATACTTCATGGGTCATTTATTCATTCATTCATTCAGTAAATATTTATTGTACACCTATGGTGTGTCCCATGCTATTCTTAGTGGTTACTAAAACAAACAACAGTAAACATAATAAGTAATTTTAAGATAGATGGTGATATGTTTTATGAGAAAAGGTAGAACAGGAGGGCCGAGGGAAAGGCTGGATTTTCTTATTTATTTATTTTTTTAGAGACAGGGTCTTGCTCTGTTGCCCAGGCTGGAGTGCAGTAGCACAATCACGGCTCACTGCATGAACTCCTGTGCTCAAGGGATCCCCTGACTGTAGCCTCCTACTCTGAGTAGCTGGGACTACAGGTGTGTGCCACCATGCCCAGCTATTTATTTATTTAATTATGGTAAAGATGGGGTCTTGGCATGTGTCACTATGCCCAGCTATTTATTTTATTTATTTATTAATTGATTGATGGTAGAGGTGGGATCTTGGTGCCTACCACTATGTCCACCTATTTATTTGTTTATAGTAGAGATGGGGTCTTGGGATGTGCCATCATGCTCAGCTATTTCTTTATTTATTTATTGTAAAGATGGGGTCTTGGTGTGTGCCACCATGCTCACCATGCCCAGCTATTTATTTATTTGTGGTAGAGATGGGGTTTTGCCATGCTGCCCAAGCTGGTCTTGAACCCCTGGGCTCAAGTGATCCTCCTGCTTTGGCCTCCCAGAGTGCTGGGATGACAGGCGTGAACCACCGCACCTGGCCTAAAGACTGAAGTTTGAATAGCATGGTCACGATAGGCTCCACTAAGAAGGTGACATTTCGACAAAGCCTGGAGGAAGAGAGGGCATAAGTCACGTGGGTATCTTGTGGGGAAGGAACAGGGAGTCCACAGGCCCTGAGGCAGGAGTGTTTGGCCCTGTTCATGAAAACGCAAAGAGACCAGAGTGCCTAGACCAGTGTGTGCAAGGACGAGAGGAGGAGTTTTGGATTCAACTTGCAGCCAGATGGGGAGCCCTCGGAGGCTTATGACCTGAGCTGACTTGTATTTCAAATGCATCATTCAGTCTGCTGTGTTGAAAAATAGACCACAGACAAGGGCAGCAGCAGGGTAGCCAGTGAGGAGCCTCCTGCAGTCATCCAGGTGAGAGAAGATGGGAGCTTGGACCAGTAAGGTGGCATGGAGGTGCTGAGAAGTGGTTGGGTTCTGAATACATTCTGCAGGCAGAGCCAGCACAATTTCCTGTTGGAAGGATTAAATAAGATAACAGGGGCAGAGCTCTGCGCACAGAGCCTGCATGTAGATAGTACAGAATAATGGCAGCCACAATTATGATCAAGATGGGTATAGTAGGCCGGGCGCGGTGGCTCAAGCCTGTAATCCCAGCACTTTGGGAGGCCGAGACGGGTGGATCACGAGGTCAGGAGATCGAGACCATCCTGGCTAACATGGTGAAACCCCGTCTCTACTAAAAATACAAAAAAAACTAGCCGGGCGAGGTGGCGGGCGCCTGTAGTCCCAGCTACTCCGGAGGCTGAGCCAGGAGAATGGCGTAAACCCGGGAGGTGGAGCTTGCAGTGAGCTGAGATCCTGCCACTGCATTCCAGCCCGGGCTACAGAGCAAGACTCCGTCTCAAAAAATAAAAAAAAGATGGGTATAGTATATTCCCCTGCAGGAGTTGATCAGGAGCAAAAAAGAAACTGAGCAAGGGAGAAGCTATTAAGGTTCCCATGTAGTTTGCAGTGAGTTACAAAGGCCAACAGAGGTAACAAGGCTTTAACACAATGCAGACAAGGGCTTCTGCAGTATCCAGAGAACTAGGGAGCCCAAAGCAGCAAAGCCACATCATTTAGACCAAACTAGAGACTTTAGAACCAAGTTTTACAGATAATTGCAAATACTTCCTTTTTTTGTATTAGGTTGGTACAAAAGCAATTGCAGTTTTGCATTAAAAGTAATGGCAAAACTGCAAACGCTTTTGTACCAGCCTAATAGTATATGGAAAGCAACATCAGTCAGGAAAACTGTTTCTAGATTCCCTGGCTTTAGAAATATTTACTGGCAATAATATCATGGCAGCTCAGGTATTTAGTTTCGGTTTTTAGTTGAACTGCCCAACTTCAGGATTCCTTTCAGGAAGAAGACCCAGTTGCCAAGAGAGGATTGGAGTCCTTTCAACTCAACTTCTCTTTGTTCCAAATTCCAGCGACAAGCGGTCTGTCTGAGGATGATAGAGATGGATTTCTCCAGGGCAATGCCAACCTTGCTCCTCCTGCTTCTAGTAATCAGACCTCCAGTTTATCTTCTGCCAAATTCTTCCCATTGGACATCTGGCCCCAGCAGGGAGAAACAGAGACCAAGGCACTTATTTTGGCTTTGACGTCAGCAAAGGCAGGCTGATGAAATTCATCATCAGTGCAGATGAAAATCCACTGAGCCCTATCTCTCTTCCTTACAACACCTCCGTTTCTAAAGCTGACAGAGGTCTCGCTTTCCTTTTGTTTTCATTTTGCTCTGGATTAAGGTTTGAATTTTTTCTATAGTCAATTAGAAGATAATAACGCCAGCGAGCTTATTGTTAATTATTTGTATCTGTACTTAATACTTACAAGTGTACTCAGTTCTCGCGAGCTAATATTTGGCTTGTCAGATGCGTTAGTCATTGTAATTAATTGAGCCCATATACATTTACTGGGGCTGTGGGTAGAGTTATAAGAACATCGGCAGATATGAAATGTCTCCCCTATCTTATGCTTATCGCTAAACAGAGAATCTGAGGGAAGCGAATCCCTCTTGCAACCTTCACTCGTCACCTGGCTGACTTCTTTCCTCGTTCCTCCCGAGAGGATCTTCTCTTTAAGACCCTCTATATCCTCTTTCTCTCGGCTCCTGTTAATTTCCTTTGGAACGTCAGGCCCAGCTGCTTTGTTCGTGGGACCCAGTGCAAAATAAAAACACAGAGCCCCTCGTCCAAAAACTATTAAGAATTTAAACATGGCGACGGCAGAGCATTAAACCAAGCCTGGGGGCCCCTCTGACTGCAGAGGCTGTGTGCCCATCAAGCTGGTTCTGCACACCATTGACTGCCTTTGTCCTTTCTCCAAAAGGGAGCTCCTCCACCAGAACGTGCCCCGTCCCTCTTCTCTACAGCTAGAACAGTGTGCAGCATGCAAGAGGGGCTCAAGAAGTGGGTAAAACAATTTTCCAAATGCAAACTTGAACAACGCTAAGTGTAGCCATGCCACTCCCCTGCTTAAAATCTCCCATGGAAGGGACAGAGGGAAGTTCCTGGAGAAACAGAGATGTTCTATACCTACACCTGTGGAGGGGTGGCGGCCACACAGGGGCGTATTCCCTGTTAAGACTCATCAAACTGTAGACTTAAGAAGAGTCTGTTATACTATGTATAATTACACATCAATAAAAAATAGCATGCTTACAAAAACCCCAATGTCTCCAAGGTAGTCTGTTCTCTCTCATATGTCACACAAGGTCCTTCCCCAGGGGCTCATTCTGAGTCTTGCAGCCTCACCTCCAGCACTTCTGTGGCTTCCTGTTTTCCAGCCGTGGTGACTGCCAGCATGTCCCAGGCATACGTGCCATCTTACTCAATTGCTCCCCAGCCCAGGAGTTAAAAAAAAAAAAAAAAATCAAAATACGTGTCACCCTGTAGGGCACCAGCACCAACTGGAAGGGACTAAAGAGCAGGAGTGGGGCAGAGTCTCAGAGCTTCTTGCTGTGCCAGATGTTAACCCTTTAATGTCTGCATCGTAGCGAAGTGAGCAGAGATCCAAGACAGAGGAGGTAGGGAGGGGGCCACTCGGTGGGCTCTGAGCCCTCACTGTTTACCAGTCAATATGGAGGTAATCAAATATTTAACCTGGCATAGTCACATTGGCGTGTGCCTGCTGAACATCAACCCACCACCCAAAATGTGGGCCAGGCCAGGCGCAGTGGCTCACGCCTATAATCCCAGCACTTTGGGAGGGTGAGGCAGGCGGATCACCTGAGGTCAGGAGATCGAGACCTGCCTGGTCAACATGGTGAAACCCCGTCTCTACTAAAAATACAAAAATTATCTGGGTGTGGTGGTGAGCGCCTGCAGTCCCAGCTACTTGAGAGGCTGAGGTGGAAGGGATCGCTTAAACCCGGGAGGTAGAGGTTGCAGTGAGCTGAGGTCAAGCCACTGCACTCCAGCCTGGGCAACAGAGTGAGACTCTGTCTCAATAAATAAATAAAATGTGGGCTAGCCCTTCCTTCTCTGGCTGACACCTACCTCTTCCTTCAAATCTCAACTCAAGTGTTTTCTCCAGAAATCCTTGGTGGCCCTGTCTCTTTCTTGGTCTCTCTTGCATTTGCTATACTGTCCTGGATTAATTGATAGACATTTCAATTTAACCTCTGGAAGGTAGGAACTATGAGTTGGGCAAGGTGCCTAGCACTCACAGAATCCGGGGCACACATATGAATGAAGGGATTTTCCTGTTGGCTTTCCTGGCACATAGTGCAGACACTAGAGACGGATGAATGAATGGATGAATGAGTGAATGCGTTAATTTCTTCTTTGCTTTATCTATATTTACTTTCATTGAAACAGTGGCAATTCTTGAGACATGGGCTTAGAGAGAGAGTATTGCAGCAACTAAGGTCTCAGACTCTGAACTCAGGCAACCTGGAGGGATTCTAGCACTTGCCGATTGTCAGTTCTGGGTGTGTAACTTGGCCTCCCTGAGTACTAGATCAGGTCATTATTGATCTGACTTCACAGGGCTGCTGAGAAGCTCTAAGCACTTAGCCCTCAGCAGCTCTGACTGTAAGAGAAATTGTATCTTGTCCACCATGGAGCCTGAATCGGTGGATGTGGTCACCAGATGCCAGGAGAAGTCACCTGCCATTTGCAGCCATCCTCAAGTAAGCATGTCTGGTTTTACCTTCCATCTACCCAGTCTCTTGAGTCAGATGATTGCACAGCAAAAATGAAATATCCCTGCGATAAGAATATATGATTGGCAGATGTTACTGAATTGAAATCTGTGAGACAGTGAAAATGGATATTTTCTCATTTGCCTCCAACTTCCTGGTGTTTCTGCCGGAAGGTATCAGTTTCAGCCATGAGAGAGAGAGAGAAGGAGAGACGGAGAGAGAGAGAAAGCATTGAGGGGAGTGATCCTCAGCTTCATCAGGTGAACCAACTTGTGGATTACCTTTCCAATCAAAAGCCTGCTTTCAGCCTTTCAGGAAATTCTGTGCAAGAATAATACTTGGCTAAACATAGCATAAATTGTCCCATGACCCCAGACCTCCACTTCCTTCCAAACCTCAGCTTCTTAACCAAGTCCTACATTTCCAAGAAAAGGCATTTTAGCATCCTGCATAAAAACCCAAGACTCCAGAGCCTGAAAGATTGAAAGTTCAATCCCACCTTTACCCATTCCTGGCTGTGACATCTAAGGCAAGGCTCTGAACCTCTCATAGTTTTATTTTCTTACCCTGTTCAGTGAGGAAGAACAGTTTCTGTTGCAGGGTACCTATGAGGACTACGTGACACTTACTAAGTGGCAGGATTTGGTGAGAGTTTCTTAAATATTGGTTATGATACTCGTTGGTTTCAAAAAAGGATATGGAATGGTGGAAATAGTTTTTTTAATTCTATAATGATCCCTGCAGATCTGCAAAATTGGAAAGACTCTTATTGAATGAATTACCTCATGTGCCACTGGCATCTTTCTGCGTGGTAGGCTGAAAAATGGCCTCCCAAAAGATCCAGGTTCAAATTCCTAGAACCTAGGGATGCGACCTTATTTAGAAAAAAGAGGCCCAGCATGGTGGCTGACACCTGTAATCCCAGCACTTTGGGAGGCTGAGGCAGAAGGACCGCTTGAGGCCAGGAGTTTGAGACCAGCCTGAGGAACATAAGGAGAACCCATCCCTACAAAAAGTAAAAAGGTTAGCTGGGCATGGTGGTGCATGCCTGTGGTCCTGGCTACTCAGGAGGCTGAAGCAGGAGGATAGCTTGATCCTGGGAGGTCGAGGCTGCAGTGAGCCTTGATGGTACCACTGCACTCCAGCCCAGGTGACAGAGCAAGATCCCATCTCTAACACAAAAGAAAAGGAAAGGAAAACAATATTTACAGGTATAATTAATTAAGGAGCTTGAGATGAGACGATCCTGGATTAAGATGAGCCTTAAATCCAATAGAGATGCTTTTATAAGAGACTATAAGGGAAGACATGCACATAGGCGAAGGCCATGGAGGCAAAGATGAGAGTGATGCAGCCACAAATCAAAGAGTCCAGCAACCACCAAAGCTGGAAGAGGCAAGGAAGGCTTCTTCTAGTCCCTTTGGAGGGAGAACAGCCATGCTGATGCCTTGATTTTTAGACTTCTGGCCTCCAGAGCTGTGATTGAATAAATGTCTGTTGTTTTAAGCCACCTAGTTTGTGATAATTTGTGATAGAAGCCCCAGGAAACTGATACATCCTATAGCATCTTTAATGGGGAATGCAACCACTTGCCTATACTGGGCAGTTCTAAGGATGAAGAAGATGATTCTGCAACATGTGTACCTTGAGCATTTTGGTAGAAGAGAGCATGGGGCCCTTAGGGTCTAATCATTAAGAGTAGACAGACTTTTTTATTTTTTCCTCCTGAGACACAGTCTCACTCTCTTGCTCAGGCTGAAGTGCGGTGGCTTGATCTTGGCTCACTGCAACTCCCGCCTCCCGGGTTCAAGCAATTCTCCTGGTCAGCCTCCCAAGTAGCTGGGATTACAGGCGCACTCCACCACACCCAACTAATTTTTGTATTTTTAGTAGAGACAGGGTTTTACCTTGTTGGCCAGGCTGGCCTCGAACTCCTGACCTCAAGTGATCCGCCCCGCTTGGCCTCCCAAAGTGCTGGGATTATAGGCGTGAGCCACGAGGCCCAACCAACCAGACAGACTTGTGTTCAAATTCCAGCTTCCCTTTGAATAGCTGTGAAATCCTGGACAAGTTACTCAACCTCTCTGAGCCTCAGGTTCTTCATAGGGGAAACAGGGGTAGTGTTTTGCCTACCTAGGGAGATAGGGGGATGATTCATTAGCTATGCCTGGCATGTGCCTGGCACGCAGAAATTGTTTCGTGAACGTCTGCTGTGATGGCAAACCTTTTGGGCAGATCCATCTAGCTTCTCACGCGTGTGGCAAGTGGCTGCCGTGTTTACCGAACGTCCTGTGACTGTGGGGACCGGCAAAGCTAAACGGCCTGAGTGGGCTGAACTGTGGCCGCACCTGGTTAGCCCTGTTCTTTAACTTCTTCTGAAGGAAAGGCGGGGCTGTCCCGAGGTGCCTTGTGAACTAGCCAGCCATCCTGGGCTGCCGTTTCATTATTCCTGCTGAAGCCAAAGGTGCCAGAAAAGCCTTGACATCGAGCTCCGCACTCCCCAGTCGTGACTCTGTGTCTGCGACGAACTGTCTAAAGGCAGTGGCTTATAAACGAGCAGTACTGACTCCATGGCGATTCCATCTACTTCCCGAGCGGGTCTGTGTTCAGAACGCTCCGCCATCCACAACCTTCCTACTTACTGGTTAGAAGGAGTACCTCCTTTCCACTCACTTAAAAGGACATTTTTCCAATGAGAGCAGGTCATATTTCAAACTGCATTGCCAAGGTACCAGGAGCCAGTAAAAGGGGGCATTTAACACGGTATTTATCTTGACTGGCAGAACAGGTCATGGCTGTAAAAGAAACAGCTCCGGAGAAGGAGGCAGCCTCGCCGACTCTGGGCTCCCTCTCCCTACCCACCCCCCTCCCCACACTGTTTAAAGCATTCTGGAGCCGCTGCCAACTTTCCTGGCAAAGCTCTTATTTCTTTACATGTATGTTGCATTCCATCTGTTTAATGTGCGTTCTGTGCCATTCACGGATTTTGGCAAGGTCTGGCGAGGTGGCATGGCACGCTCGGGCTTGTGCTAAGCCAAACAGGGCATGGGGGAGAGGGACTGGAGGCCGATGAAGGAGTCCTGCTTCTCCCTCTGGCTCGGGGAGGCCTGCAGTTGCAAAGACGGAATTGGAACTGTGTAACAGTTTTCCTCCAGATGTGATTGAATCATGCGTGTGCCACTGTTGCATTTCACCCTCCACAGAGGGGTGTCGGGGTGCGGTTTTGCAGTTTCTGATACACAGCCAGAAAAATCGAAATGATGAAGCAAGGTAACAGTAGGGAAACCCACTCATACTCATGGATCTGGGGCTTCCCTAGAAACACTGCAAGGCCCTGAAGGCCAGAAAATGCTAACACCTGGATCTGATAGTCCCAATGCCTAAAGAAAAACTGATCTCAATCTTTGCATTATTCTCAAGAACCATTAAGTACTTGGTTGGTGAAGCGGAGGCAACGTGCTGTGATTTGGATCCAATTTCATCCAGTTGGAAGGCAGGAAAGCCAGGTTTTATGCACTGCCAAAACATCTGGTGAATTCAGTTAAAAAAAAAAAAAAAAAAAAAAAAGGCACCAGTTTGGAGGGGGAGAAAACAAAACCCTCTAGAAACAGTTGTTGGGTATTGGGTGACCAAAAACATTCTGTTGATTGACACCCAATGTTCACTTTTCCGTTGGTTGCTGGTTGAGCAGAGCTCTTCAAATGGGGAAAGCAAGACTTAGGCGAGAGAAACGCAGATGACGGGGTTAAAAACATAAAGGTTCACACTTTAAGAAAAAGTTAAGTGCACATTGCTTGACTCCAGCCAAGAGAATGAACAGAATCTCCCTGTTAAGAAGTGGAGTTACTCACCTGATTCAAGAGAGATGACATGGCACAGGAAAAAAAAAAAAAAAAAAAAAAAAAGGTACAGGCTCCTAATAAGAAACAGCCGCATGTGGGATAAAATTAGTGCAAGTTGTGTAATCCCAGTTGGCCAGTTGTAAGAACAGGGAGGAGAAAGGAGCATGGGGAACATGTTTCAGATGTGATTCAAGAGGTCCTGGAGCCCGTCCTGACCCTCTGGGTTGGAATTTCTGACTCTCTTCTCTGCCTTGACTCAGAATAGGAAACCGAATCCTGACCGCGCGTTTCTTTTAATAGAATTAAACTTTCTTGCCAACTTCCTCCAGAGCACAAGATTACCCCTCATCGTCTCTAAACAATACGCCAATCATCAGATGGAAGTGAGGGGGTGCACTGTCCTATTTGCACCAAACATAACCCAGGCCCCCGAGCAGAAGACAAACAACGGGAACAGAGTTTGGCTTTTGTACCGGGCCTGGTAAATACAACATGTTCTTACAGGTTGGAAAACCGTCTGGTTCCTCTTTGTACTTTCCCACTTTCTCCCACTTCTTCTAACTTGAATCTCATCATTCTGTTTCGACATTGGCCAAGTTCACATTTGCCAGTTGCCGAGTGGATAATGGATGGTTTGTAAGATGAGTCGTATGCTAGGGAGATAGGCAGCTGAATGTATACTGTGTGAGCAAATGACTTCTTTTGAACCTGAATCCCCACCCGGCCCTGTAGGCCATCCATGTGCTGATAGACGTCGAAGAAGATGACAACAGAATGACTTAACGCCCATTCATTCAGTCGTCATACTTGTGCCGAGGAGGGAAACCTGCAGAAAGTCCCTTGCCCTGGTCATCAGTTAGCAGGGGTCAATCCTTGTGTGTAAGGTATGCTGGTGCTTGGAAGCCCAAAGGGGACATTAATAGAATGCAAAGTGTTTGGTAGTTCCTCATTAAAAATGGATTTTGTTTTCAGTGCTTTGAGGATGGGAACAGTGAAGTTGGAAACTGTGCTTGTAATTGGGAGCAGGTCTCCTGCCAGATTCTAACAGCTTTAAGGGATATCCAGTTTTGGGTTTACAGTACTACATTCTGGCTCATTGAAATTGCATCTAAACGTTGCCAGAATGTGTCATAAACTACAAAATCTGTACAAAAATATATTGACATAATGACTCTGTAGCCTTAAGTCAGAGGGGTGGGGGAGCCATGTGGCCCCATCGGCATTGTTCTCGCTCTGTCTCACGGCAGACTTGGGTCACCTGGGACAATTACCATTCGTGGGATTCCGACCCTGGTCTGACCAGTTCTCGCAGCTGCTTAGAACAGCCTCACCCTGTCCCATGGTCACAAATAGCATCCCTGCCTGTGCCACACCGGATAAGGGGCTGGGGATCAAGCCCAGCAGAACTGTTCCCACTTGCTCCTAGAATAAAGTCCCTCATGTCCTGCTGACCTCACCATTCTCAGCTCTGATCACTCTTCACTCGCTGAACTCCAGACACAAAGCATCTTCTTTCTTTTTTAGATAGAGTCTCCATCAGTTGCCCAGGCTGGAGTGCAGTGGCGCAATCTTGGCTCACTGCAACCTCTGCCTCCCAGGCTCGAGCGATTCTCTTGCCTCAGCCTCCCGAGTAGCTGGGACTATGGGTGCCCAACATCATGCCTGGCTAATTTTTGTATTTTTAGTAGAGATGGGGTTTCATCACGTTGGCCAAGCTGGTCTTGAACTCCTGACCTCAAGTGATCCACCCACCTCGACCTCCCAAAGTGCTGGGATTATAGGCGTGAGCCACCATGCCTGGCCAACTCTGCAATTCTAACAAGTTCCCAGGGGATGCTGATGCATGGACCACGCTCTGAGTAGCCACGGTACCAACCTTTCTCAATCAGAGTTCCATGACAAAATAAAGCCTGACTGAAAATGAATTGAGCTACTACTCTCTCGGTTCACCTAAGGATGGTGCTTAACTAGAGCCATTAGCTACAAGTTAATTCATTACATACCTTAGATGCCTTAGGGTAGGTGATTTTGTTTGTTTGTTTGTTTTAATTTTTATTCTTTTACAGACAAAGTCTCACTCTGTACCCTAGGCTGGAGCTGGAGTGCAGTGGTGTGATCATAGCTCCCTATGGCTTCCAGCTCCTGGGCTCAAGCAATCCTCCCACCTCAACCTCCCAAGTAGCTGGGACTACCAGTGAACCTAACCATGCATGGCTAATTTTTTATTTTTTAATTTTTGGTAGAGATGGGGTCTTGCTATGTTGCCCAGGCTGGTCTTGAAGTCCTGGCCTCAAGCGATCCTCCTGCCTCAGCCACCCAAAGTGATGGGATTATAGGTGTGAGTCTCTGCGCCTGGACTGGGCAGAGTCCTTACCACTGACATTTGGGCTGGAGAATTATTTATTGTGGGGGCTGTCCTATGCATTGTAGGATGTTTAGCAGCATCCTTGGCCTCTACCAACTAAATGCCAGCAGCACCATCCCCAAGTTGTGACAACCAAAAAATGTTTCCTGACATCGTCCAAGTCCCCTGGGGGGATAATGTTGTCCCCGCATTGAGAACTACCATCTTAGGACATTGGGGTGTCATTCTCCGGCAGTCCCAGGTTGAGAGGGGTTGGGAAGTTGAAGACAGTGTTCTGTTCATGGCTATAATTCTATTGCTTAGCACAGCACTCTGCATATGGCAGACCCTCAATATGTGTTTGTTGATTGATTGAATGAATGAATGAATGAATAAATGAAAATAAATGAATGAAAATGAACTCCAAAATCATGCTTGGCTCATGGGTAAATAGAATTCTCTTCACACAGCCTCCAACCTCCTCCACCCCACTCTCCTCCCCCCAACCTCAAATCAGCAAAACTTAGTGGGCTTGTTGTCATCTAAGGCACAATTTTTCTAAATGTAGCATTTTCCAGGGTAAATATCCCTTTGAAAAAAATGTGAAGAAAAATTCTCGCTTGAGATCTTTTTTTAAATGTCTCCAATGACTAAAATCCTCTTACAGTAAGTACCCAGAGAATTGCATTTGCTTAAAGAAAAAAAAAAAAAACTGCCGGTTTTAGTCAAGAATGTAGAAAGTACTTGAAAATCATATACTTTTTTTCCCCATCTTACTGAGCAAATTATAAAATGGTAGAATTGATTTTAGTTCTAGATTGTTTTTAAAGCTCCACCTCAGACTGAGGCCTCGTGGATAAAGTGGTACTAGGGACTTATTCAGAAAAAAAAAAAAAAAAAATCCCTATAGTAATAACACTGGAAATTCAAGGAGGAAAAACAGTAGTCGTAGGGTTTTTTATTTGTTTTATTTAGGGAGCATATCTTGTATGATTTCAAGAGGAAAATTACATATAAATAAAATCTGCATTTTGCTTAAAACTGTGGATTCAGGCTGTATTAAAAAATAAGGTTAAGCCAAGCATGGTGGCTCACACCTGTAATCCTAGCACTTTGGGAGGCCAAGGTAGGTGAATCACTTGAGCTCAGGAATTTGAGACCAGCCTGAGCAACATAGCAAAACCCTGTCTCTACAAAAAATACAAAAATTATCTGGGGGTGGTGGTGCATGCCTGTAGTCCCAGCTACTTGGGAGACTGAGGTGGAAGATCACTTGAACCTGGGAGGTGGAGGTTACAGTGAGCTGAGACTATGCCACTGCACTCCAGCCTGGGCAACAAAGCAAAAGCCATCCCTCATCTCAAAAAAAAAAAAAAAGTGAATTCACTCAATTTATGTTTCCACACACTCAGTAACTGAGGCAAGCTTTCGAACCAAATGGCCATGTAGAAAGCAAAACCAGCTTCTCCCTCTTCTCTTCCAAACCTTTGGGCAAATGAGCAGGCCAAGCTCACAGTTACTCAGGGCAGTAGAGTGAGATTTAGAGCACTGAAAAGGTTTCTGGAAAAGAATGTGGTGGTGACAATCTTTCTGTGCTCTTCTAAGTATATCCTTCTTTACCTAACAGAGGTTAAAAATCATTTCTGTTTTGCATGCTTACCCTGACATCACTTGGCAGTGACTGCCTGAATGGTTTTGGGAGAATATTGTGACTCTAAGTCTGGGTTCTCTATGTGGGGAGGGGAAGGGTGCTGTGATGGAATGGTAATGTCTGCCGTGAGCAGGGCCATGGAGAGTGGTGGACGGGCTGTGTATTTGTCATTCCTGGATCCTAGTATAGTCTTCTCTTCTATCATAGCTGTTCTAGTAGAAGGAGAGCTTCAAGGAGAAGGTGCTGTGCTTCCGAGTATAATGTGTCTCACTCCATTTCATACAGATACACCAAGTCAGCATTTCAATTCACGAAAGCTCCCAAGACAGATGTGAAACAGAAAGATGCCATGGTGGGAAAATCCCTTTCCTTCTCTGGACCTATCTAAATAGGCTGTTATATATGTGACTCCCTCTCAGGGTAAGTATGGCTAAGACATGCTATATCCCTGCATTGGGTTACTCTAGCATTTGACTCTGTCACGGTGACACCATATGCTGCCAAAACATCACATCCCTTCCTTTGGAATAAAAAGGTCTTTTCGTAAGACTTGTTAAGTCTGAATATTAATCACATTCATCATTATTCAGTCTGCCTGCTGTCCACAATACTTAAATGAAGGGAAATTTTAAAAATAGAAAAAGACAAGTTTAGGAACTTCAAGACAATGATGAGAAGGTAATGATGGGGAAGAAAGCAGTGGTGACCAAACCTATATTTAAAAATCTTAAATGAAAAAAAAATTAACAAATAGACTCTTAACTTTGAATGTTAGTCTTTATTTCAAAAATAAGAGGAAGAGTGATTAAAGAGATGAATTCACATTTGAATAGGATCCAAATGACTTAAGGACTATTTGGATTCAAATATTTCAGTTGGACCAGGAATGATGTTAGAGTTATGTGATGCATTAGGGGTTGAAGTGAAATGGAAATATTTCTTTCCTTTAAAAGCAATTTTCTTGCTTTTGTGGGCCTTGAGAGTTTTCTAGGCTGTGCAGGCCAACCACCCTCCAACTCCCTTGCCTTGGACTCATGAACTCCCATTTCAGATCCAGCCTGTTAGGGGGAAGTAGAGTTTGTATTTGTGACAGTTCCTTTTGCAGAAATCATGTGGTGCAAGAGAAGGCTGTCCATATAGAGCTGAGCAGTTGTTAGTTTTGAATCCAAATTAGAAAGTTTCTGCACTAGGACTGGGCATGGTGGCTCACACCTGTAATCCCAGCACTTTGGGAAGCCAAGGTGGGAGGATCACTTGAAGCCAGGAGTTAGAGAGCAGCCTGGGCAACACAGCAAGACTTATCTCTACAAAAATTTTTTTAAAAAATTAATGGGGTGTAGTGGCACGTACCTGTAGTCCTAGCTACTTGGGAGGCTAAGACAGGAGGATCTCTTGAGCCCAGGAGTTTGAGGCTGCAGTGAGTCGTGATATTGCACTCCAACCTGGGCTGGAGTGAGACCCTTCTCTTAAAAAGCAAAAGAAAACAAAAACAAACAAACAAAAACCAAGAAAGTTTTGGTACTAGTGATACAGTGGAATCATAATCGATTTTGGTTCTGGCTTCAGAGCCTCTCATGTAAGATGCCACCATGAGAACGAACACCGGTGAACAGGGTGAAACAGAAAGCGCTTTGCTTGGAAAGACAGGAAGCAGGTGGTGAGTTCTTCTCCACCACATTTCAAAAAACAGAGTGTATGTAGTAGGCCCCATCAAGTAAGCTTTAACCTCAAACCCAGCAATGTTTATTAAGCACCTACTGTGTGCCAGGCCCTGAGCTAAGGGCTCTTATATATGGCATCTAATTAAACCCCAGGACAAACAGAAACATCCTAGCAGACTCTACCCATCCCTCATTCCTAAGTGTGACTTGACAGTAGAGCAGAGCTTTTCAACCTTAGCACTACTGGTATTCAGGTTGGATATTCTTTGCTCTTGGGGGCTGTCCTGTACACTGCAGGATGCTGAGCAGCATCGCTGGCCTCTACCTACTAGATGCCAAGAGCATTCCTTGCTCTAGGAATGACGATGATAAAAAATGTCTCGAGACATTGTCAAATGTCCTCCAGGGGACAAAAATTGCCCCTACTTGAGACTCGCTTCCTTAGAGACAGAACGGTTGCAATGCCCAGGCAGCTGTAGGTAAACATATCTTTCACTCCCTTCTATGGTCTGACTTAGTGGCTCTCTAACCTGAATGTTCTATAAACAATATCATATATACCTTACTTTATGGGAAGAGAATTTTCAAGGGTAATTTAACCTGATTCATTTTTGCCTTACACGCTGACATGAGAATCTAACCTCTCTTTTATGGGGAGGTGTGTGTGTGTGTGTGTGTGTGTGTGTTTGAGATGCAGTCTCACTCTGTTGCCCAGGCTGGGTTGCAATGGCATGATCTCGGCTCACTGCAACCTCCACTTCTCAGTTTCAAGCAATTCTCGTGCCTTAGCCTCCCAAGTAGCTGGGATTACAGGCACAAGCTGCCACGCCTGGATAATTTTTGTGTCTTTAGAAGAGACAGGCTTTCGCCATGTTGGTCAGGCTGGTCTTGAACTCCTAACTTCAAATGATCCACTGGCCTCAGTCTCCCAAAGTGCTGGGATTACAGGCATGAGCCACTGCACCCGTCCATAACCCCTCTTAAACTGGACACCACTGGTCTCCCTGAAGAGGTCAGAGCAGTCACAAAGGTCTTTTCAGCACAAAAAAAACCCTCTCTCCTGCCCAGGCTTCTTCTGCAAGGACAATGGTGATTATTGCCATTATTGAATGCTTCCTGTGGTACCAAGCCACCCTACTGAATCCTCACATTGACTCTATCAGGTAGGTGCTATTGCGGCCCATTTTTCAGAGGAGACCCTGAGGCTAATAAATGCTAGAGCCCATTTGATGCCAAGCTGGACTACTTTTCTGTAGAAAATATGCACAGCATGCACTCAATAACGAACTACTATTTGCTAGTGGAAAACAAATCTGTTTGATTTAATCATGAACAGTCATTCAAAATTATTTTCCTGAACCAAAAAAGACTGATTGAACAAAGTTTCAGGATACAAAATCAGTGTTCAAAAATCAGTAGCATTTCTGTACACCAACAACATCCAAGTTGAGAACCAAATCATGAACACAATCCCATTCACAATGGCCACGACAAGAATAAAATATCTAGGAATACAGCTAACCAGAAAGGTGAAAGATCTCTATGATGAAAATTATAAAACACTGCGTGAAGAAATCAGAGATGACACAAACAAATGGAAAAATATTCCATGCTCAGCAATAATCAATATTGTTAAAATGGTCATACTGCCCAGAGGAATCTACAGATTCATGGCCATCCCTATCAAACTAATGGAATTTTTCACTAAATTAGGAAAAACTATTCTAAAGTTCATATGGAACAAAAAGAAAAAAAAAAAAAAGCCCAAATTGCAAAGCAATGCTAAGCAACAAGAACAAAGCTGGAGGCATCACATTACCTGACTTCAAACTATCCTATAAGGCTACAATAACCAAAACAGCATGGTACTGGTCCAAAAACAGACATAAAGACCAATGGGACAGAATAGAGAGCCCGGTAATAAAACCACATATTTACAACTGTCTGATCTTTGAAAAAGTTGACAAAAAAAACCAATGAGGAAAGGAGTCCCTGTTCAATAAATGGTGCTGGAATACTTGGCTAGCTATATGCAGAAGAGATTGCAGCTGGACCCCTTCCTTACCCCACATACAAAAATCAACTCAAGATGGATTAAAGACTTAAATATAAAGCCTAAAACTTGTAAAAACCCTGGAAGGTAACCTAGGAAATACCATTCTGGACATGGACCCTGGCAAAGATTTCATAATGAAGATGTCAAAAGCAAGTTGTAACAAAAACAAAAATTGACAAATGGGACCTAATTAAACTAAAGAGCTTCTGCACAGCAAAAGAAACTATCAACCAGAGTAAACAGAAAACCTACAGAATGGGAGAAAATATTCACAAACTATGCATCTGACAAATGTCTAGTATCCAGAATCTATAAGGAGCTTAAATTAACAAACAAAACAATAAACAGTTCTATTAAAAAAGTGGGCAAAGGACATGAACAGACACTTCTCAAAAGAAGACATGCATGTGGCCAATAAAGCATATACAAAAATTCTCAACATCACTAATCATTAGAGAAATGCAAATCCAAACCACAATGAGAGCATCCACACCAGTCAGGATGGCTGTTATTAATAAGTCAAAAAATAACAGATGCTGGCAAGGCTGTAGAGAAAAGGGAACACTTATACACCTCTGGTAGGAATGTAAATTAGTTCAGCCATTGTGGAAAGCAGTATGGCAATTTCTCAAAGAAATTAAAACAGAATTACCATTCAACCCAGCAATCCCATTACTGAGTATATACCCAAAGCAATATAAACTGTTCTATCATAAAGACATATGCATGTATATATTCATTGCATGCGTATATATATTCATCGCAGCACTATTCATAATTGCAAAGTCATGGAATCAACCTAAATGCCCATCAACGGTAGACTGAATAAAGAAAATGTGGTACATATACATCATAGAATACTACTCAGCCATTAAAAAGAGTGAGATCATGTCCTTCGCAGCAACATGGATGGAGCTGGAAGCCATGATCCGAAATGAGCTAATGGAGGAACAGAAAACCAACTACCACATACTCTCACTTATAAGTGGGAGCTAAACATTGAGCACCCGTGGACACAAAGAAGGGAACAACAGACACCAGGGCCTACTTGTGGGTAGATGATGGGAGGAGGGAAAGGATAGAAAAACTACCTATTGGGTACTATGTTTATTACCTGGGTGATGACATAATCTGTACAGCAAATCCCCGTGACATGCAATGCACCTATCCAACAACTCTGCACATGTACCCCTAAACCTAAAATAAACGTCAAAAATAAATATCTCTTTAAAAAGACTAATTGTACTGGTCAATCCTCCCAATGTCATGGCTTGGAAGGATATACATATTCAGAGTGTATCTATAACCCAAATTGTGTTTCTCTTCCAAAATATATAACAGAAGCTGTCCAAACATGTATTAACTAACTGTCAAAACAAAACAGATCATTTTATTTGAAGCTACAAGAAGACTGGAGTATTGGCAGGTACTCAGAGATAATGGTGATCACGCTTGCCACGTCGTAGTGGCATTATACATTTGCTATGACACCTTCTCCACATAGCTGGGTGCTTCTTGAGGTCAGGGACTGACTTAAACCCTTAGACTTAGTCCTTTAGACTCACTTAGACCTTGGTACCATGCTAAATTTGTTGAAATAGTAAATAATACATGAATGCACTTTCTAGTTTTTTGGTTTTTTTTTTTTTTTTTTTTTTTTGAGGCGGGGTTTAAGCCTGTTGCCCAGGCTAGAGTGCAATGGCGCAATCTTGGCTCACTGAAACCTCTGCCTCCCCGGGTTCAAGCAATTCTCCCTCAGCCTCCCTAGTAGCTGGGACTACAGGTGCACACCACCACGCCTGGCTAATTTTGTATTTTTCGTAGAGATGGGGTTTCTCCATGTTGGTCAGGCTGGTCTCGAACTCCCAAACTCAGGTGATCCGCCCATCTAGGCCTCCGAAAGTACTGGGATAACAGGTGTGAGCCACCATGCCCGGCCGATTCTAGTTTCTTTTAATTTATTTTTTGTAGAGATGGGTTCTCACTATGTTGCCCAGGCTGGTCTCAAACTCCTGACCTCAAGGATCCTCCCACCTCAGACTCCCAAAGTGCTGGGATTACAGGTGTGAGACACCACACCTGGCTATGAATGCACTTAAAATCTAACAATTATGTGTGCTTAACCTTCATCTCTCAGCAACTGTAGGCGGTGAATATTTTCAAGATCCTCTTTTTCATAGGAGGAGACTAACGCTGAAGGAGATGAAGTGACTAGCCCTGGGTCACCTCCTGGTAAACTGTGGTGCCAGGCTTTGGACTCAAGTCTCATGCTTGGAACTCCAGCTGTCACACTTTTTAACATTTTTACCAGGTAAAAGTGGACTGGGAACTCCAGATGCCAAATGTGGCCTGATATCTACCATTTCCGAACTGTCTTAATATTAAGCAGAATTAAATATAGGGAATTGGGCTGGGTTCAGTGGCTCACGCCTGTAATCCTAGCACTTTGGGAGGCCGAGGGAGTGGATTGCCTGAGCTCAGGAATTTGAGACCAGTCTGGGCAACATGGTGGAACCATGTCTCTACTAAAATACAAAAAATTAGCCGGGCGTGGTGCCTGTCTGTAATCCCAGGCTGAGGCACAAGAATTGCTTGAACCGGGGAAGCAGAGGTTGCAGTAAGTCGAGATGGCACCACTGCACTCCAGCCTGGGAGACAGAGTAAGACTCTGTCTCCAAAAAAAAAAAAAGAAAAAAAAAAAAACAATTAAACACAGAAAATTGCATCCCATAAGCCTTTAATGTACATGGACTCAGTCATGTATGTTTGTGAAGAGAAAGTAAGAATAATATAATAAGGACAGGCAGTTTGCTTCTGCAGGCTGTGGAATGGGAGCATGTCCAGGGTGAGGTTAAGGTGGCAGCTGCAGATGGCTGATCCTCCACCAGCCTCAGGAATCACCAGCTTCTTTTCCCATGGGGCCCTCTGCTGCCCTGAGTAGGAGTCCAGTGTTTATACATGTTTTTACAATAATGAAAGATTAACATTTCCCCTACAATTTGACCTCTAAATACAAGGAAATGGCTTCATCTGGTTCCCAACCAAATAATAACGTGGGATCAACTGGCTGGGCAGGACTTACTGTATTGAGAGATGATCTATGGATGGCCAGTGTAGCTGCTTCCCATGGGACTTGTGAGGGAATTTTGGGATATATGTAACTGTATTAGGGTTCTCTAGCGGGACAACACTAATAGGATAGATGTGTATATAAAGGGGAGTTTATTAAGGAGTATTGACTCACACGATCACAAGGTGAAGTCCCACAATAGGCCGTCTGCATGCTGAGGAGCCAGGAAGCCAGTCCGAGTCCCAAAACTTCAAAAGTAGGGAAGCCGACAGGGCAGCCTTCAGTCTGTGGCCGAAGGCCTGAGAGCCCCTGGCAAACCACTGGTGCAAGTCCAGGAGTCCAAAAGCAGAAGAACTTGGAGTCCGATGTTCCAGGGCAGGAAGCATCCAGCACAGGAGAAACATGAGGCTGGAAGACTCAGCCAGTCTAGTCTTTTCATGTTCTTCTGGCTGCTTTAATCCTAGCCGTGCTGGCAGCTGATTAGACGGCGCCCACCCAGTTTGAGGGTGGGTCTGCCTCTCCCAGTCAGATGTTAACAGACACACCCAAGAATAATGCTTTGCATCCTTCACTCCAGTCAAGTTGAGAATTCATATTAACCATCACAATGACCATCGCCAAAAATCACCATGCTGATTTTTGATCCCAAGGTATACCTGAGAAGTATTGGGGAAACATCAAAACCAGACACAAATTAAAATACAAAAGAAAGAAAACTTTGACCTTTTTTTGAGTGCTAGACATTCTTCTGAGAAGTTCCTGTATACTAGCTCATTTAGTCATCAGAACATGACTATTAGGTAGGTACTATCATGATCCTTCCCATTTCACAGATGAAGCAACTGAGGGACAGAGAGATTTAGGAACTTGCCCAAGGACCTGGCTGGAGTGACAGAACCATGATTTGAACGCAGATAGACTAGGCCTACCACACTAAACCACATTCCTATCTCCCCAACCAGACAGTGATCTCCAGGAAACTTGAATTAGGGTTCCACATCTTTTCATCTTCCCCAGGTCTGGCCCTGTCCTGTGATCACTGGGAATTCAATAAAGGCTCTTTTCAACTTGAATTGACTTCTTCGGTTGTTGACTATCCTTTAAAACATTTTGACAAAGGAAAAAGAACAACTGCCCAGGAACTCAGCATTTAGAGGCAATCTATAGCTTCTTAAACACAGCAAAAGGAGTGGAAATAGGATAGTAAAATGAAATATAAATAGCTTCACCATTATCCATAGACCCCACTATGAAGCATAACAGTGGCTGGTCTCTCTCACTCTCTCTAAAATACAACCTCTTTGCAATGTTTTGTTTTTGTTACTGTTTCTGTTCAGGTAAAAGGATTACAAATAAAGGGTTAAACATTTTAGTGAGAATTGTATTAATTGGGCCAGAGGTTGAATGTCGGCCTATATTTGTCCTAACACTGAAAAATGTTTTGCAAAGCCGTATCATGTATTCGAGGTAGCAGGGGGAAGGCTTAGCCTACTCAAGACAATTGGTTTTGTTTGTTTGTTTGTTTTTTGTTTTTGAGACAGAGTCTCACTCTGTCACCTAGGCAGGAGTGCAGTGGCGTGATCTTAGATTGCTGCAACCTCCACCCCCAGGGTTCCAGCAATTCTCCTGCCTCAGCCTCCCGAGTAGCTGGGACTACAGGCATGTGCCACACGCCCAGCTAATTTGTTTTTGTATTTATTGTAGAGATGGGGTTTCACCATGTTGGCCAGGCTGGCCTTGAACTCCTGGCCTCAGGTGATCCACCCGCCTCGGCCTCCCGAAGTGCTAGGACTACAGGCGTGTGCCACCATGCCCAGATAATTTTTTTTTTTTTTTTTTTTTTTTGGTATTTATTGTAGAGATGAGTTTCACTATGTTGGCCAGGCTGGACTTGAACTCCTGGCCTCAGGTGATCCACCCACCTCGGCCTCCCAAAGTGCTGGGATTACACGCGTGAGCCACCACGCCCAGCCAAGACAACTGTTTTCAAGCAAGTTGACAACCACTTTGCCAGAGTTCCTTTAATGAGCTAATTACAAAGGGCTCTTAGGTGTCCTCTGAAGCCAGTTCTGGAGGAGCTCCACTTAAGAGACACTGAATGAGTCATTAGCACCTGAAATACTATACACACTGTTGGCTCTTGGAACATGTAATGGAATCAATGTTTTTGCCACTTCAGACTGATCTTCTGTAGTAGTCAGGGAGTTTTCAGTTGTAAGCAACAGAAACCCAGTTCAAATTGGCTTACACAGAGAGGAGTGTTTGCGAGCATTAGGCATGGCTGAATCTCTGTGCTTAAAGGCTATCAGCAGGAATCTGACTGTGTCCATTTCTTGGCTTTTCTTCCTTTGTGTTTGTTCCATTCTTAAGCAGGCTTTCTCTAAATGGTGTTAACACTGTTTCTAGCAGTTTCAGCCTCATATGCCATCACCTAGCACCCCAGTGGAAAGACAGCATCTACTTGTCAATAATTCTAGCAAAAATTCCAGGGCTAGGATTCCTTGACTCTGATTGCCTTAGTTTGGATTACATGTCCACCCTTGAGCCAATCCTGGGGGCCAGAACAATGTAATAGTCTTATTGGTCAGAACTGAGTCAAACCAAGACATGAGTGGGCCCCACTGATGAATCACATGGTCCTAGATGGAAGGCGGTAGTTTCCCAGATAAATATCCAGGTTCAGATGCCAGATGATGGGGATGGGAGGCAAGGGGGATTGGAGATCGGGCAGGCAAAACTAATGAACATCCCTGGAACCTTCCCCCTAAATAATTTCCAACAAGCCAGGTGTTACCAGTCTGAAGGACTTCATATGGTTTATAAGCAAAACTTAGATATTTGCTCAGATATCTGAGGTTTAAAACATGGCCTATATTGGCTACAACATTTTGGAAATATTTTCTGCAAATTGTACTCACCCACATGGCTTGAAGTTTGGGGGTTTTCCTTTTTTCTTTTATTAAATAAAAAAATTTTTTTTTAATTCTTGGAACAAGTCCTTAAGAAAAAGAGGAACAGAAATGCCACAACATGATTTGAAACAGACGACTCTGAGAGCAAAATTTGCGTGGCAAATTAGCACACAGTTGACATTCCTTCTGTCCTGATGACATTTCTGATGTTGAATAATATTCTTGGGATTCCTCTCTAAACTATTATGCCTTTTATTTTTTATGTTAATGACTTTGTTCCTAATTACAATAGCAATACCTGCCTAATTCAGAAAGAATTGAATGTATCAAGAAAGTATCCACAGTGAGCTAACACACACACACACACACACACACACACACACACACACACACACACACACTGTTCATTGCCCACCATTCTCGTTAGGAACATCTGTTTAATAAGCGTCATGCCCTAGGTGTTAGATAGTCCCTGTCGTAGTCCCGTTTCACAGATGGGGAAGCTGAGGCTCACAGTATTCAAGCTGGTAAGTAGTGGGGCTAAGAATTCAACTCTTACCTGTCTGAGCACAAAGCCTTGGCCTTAATCACTATATTATTCCTCCACTCTACCCTGTTGCCCAAATATTTTCAAAACTAACCTTACAGAAATGGTGTATTGTTCATAATGTTTTATAGCTTGCTCTTTTTTTTTTTTTTTTTTTTGAGATGGAGCCTCACTGTGTCACCCAGGCTGGAGTGCAGTGGCATGATCTTGGCTCACTGCAACCTCCGCCTCCGGGGTTCAGCAATTATCTGCCTCAGCCTCCCAAGTAGCTGGGATTACAGGCGCCTGCCGCCATGCCCGGCTAATTTTTTGTAGTTTTAGTAGAGACGGGGTTTCACTATCTTGGCCAGACTAGTCTTGAACTCCTGATCTCGTGATCCACCCACCTTGGTCTCCCAAAGTGTTGGGATTACAGGCGTGAGCCACTGTGCCTGGCCAGCTTGCTTTTTAAAATACCACATTTTCTCATGTCATTTAATACTCTTTCACATAGTTTCTTTTGGATTGCACTGCGTCTATCACATGGACGTGCCATCATTTACTTAGCTAATCCTCAATTATTGGACATTTAGGTTGCTCCTAATTTTGAAAAATGTATTTGTTTATTTATTTATTTTTGAGATGGCATCTCACTCTGTTGCCCCAGGCTGGAGGGCAGTGGCACTATCTCAGCTCACTGCAACTTCTGCCTCCCGAGTTCAAGCAATTATCGTGCTTCAGCCTCCAGAGTAGCTGGAACTACAGGTGTGTGCCACCACACCCAGCTAAATTTGTATTTTTAGTAGAGACAGGGTTTCACCATGTTGGCCAGGCTGGTTTCCAACTCCTGACCTCAAGTGATCCACCTGCTTCAGCCTCCCAAAGTGATGGGATTACAGTCGTGAGCCACTGAGCCTGGCCTAATTTCTTTAGTAATATATATACATATGATAGACACATACATACTATATATACACACATACATATACAATATATATACACACATATATATACACATATATATACATATATATACACACACATATATATATATATTTTTTTAGATGGAATCTCGCTCTGTTGCCCAGCCTGGAGTACAGTAATGTGATCTCAGTTCACTGTAACCTCAGCCTCCTGGGTTCAAGTGATTCTCCTGCCTCAGCTTCCTGAGTAGCTGGGATTACAGGCGCGCACCACCACGCCTGGTTAACTTTTGTATTTTTAGTAGAGACGGGGTTTCACCGTTTTGGTCAGACTGGTCTCAAACTCTTGACCTCGTGATCCACCTGCCTTGGACTCCCAAAGTGCTGGGATTACAGGCGTGAGCCACCACACCTGGCTTAGTATTATAGTAATGCTGCAGTGAACCACCTTGGAGAAATATTTCCCCATACAACTCTGATTACGTCCTTAGGACAAATTCCTAGAATTACTGGATCAAAAAGATTTTGTATATTCAGTGTTTAATAACTATTGCCAAATTGTTCTTTAGAAAGGCAGACCCAATGTGCAATCCTAAGATAACTTCCCTCCCTCCCTCCCTCCCTCCCTCCCTCCTTCCTTCCTTCCTTCCTTCCTTCCTTGATTACGTCCTTAGGACAAATTCCTAGAATTACTGGATCAAAAAGATTTTGTATATTCAGTGTTTAATAACTATTGCCAAATTGTTCTTTAGAA
>NW_012107585.1:1195263-1218063 GCF_000951045.1 Mandrillus leucophaeus
AGACAAGTTATTTAACTTCTCTCTGCCTCACTTCTTTCTTTCTTTCCTTCCTTCCTTCCTTCCTTCCTTCCTTCCTTCCTTCCTTCCTTCCATTCTCTTTCTTGAGACAAGGTCTCGCTATACTGCCAAGTTGGCTTTGAACTCCCATCTCAGGAGATCCTCTCATCTCAGCCTCCTGAGTAGCTGGGACTCCAGGCGTGCACCACTGTGCCTGGTGAACCTGTGAGTTTCTACTTTCCCACTCGGGCCCATTATACCTCTTCTTCAGAGATGACTAATCATGAGCTAATTGTGCCTCTCATCTCCTGCAATGGGGAATAGAGTCCCTTTCAACATATAAATCATTCAGTAGTATTCAAATGGCTTAATGCAAATGCAATGGTAAAAAAAAAATTGCTGAGTGATAATTTGCATCCCAACCATCACCACTGTCTGTATTAGGAGAGTTTATAATGATTTTTCCCCAACCTTTGTGACTGAACCAATGTCCTAGGTATAGGATTATAGCCAGCACCATCAAGGTAACTCTGGGTATGGGCCGGGCACAGTGGCTCACGCCTGTAATCCCAACACTTTGGGAGTCCACGGTGGGCGGATCAAGAGGTCAGGAGATCGAGACCGTCCTGGCTAACATGGTGAAACCCCGTCTCTACTAAAAATGCAAAAAAATTAGCCAGGCGTGGAGGCGGACACCTGTAGTTCCAGCTACTTTGGAGGCTGAGGCAGGAGAATGGCATGGACGCTTGCACTCAGGAGGCTGAGGCAGGAGAATGGAGGTGGCACTTGCAGTGAGCCGAGTTCGCGCCACTGCACTCCAGCCTGGGCAACAGAGCAAGACTCTGTCTCAAAAAAAAAAAAAAAAAAAAAAAGGTAACTCTGGGTATGAATCTGTTGCTAGTGAGAGTGATGCGCTGGCTTCAGTGAAGGGTGATGATGTGGCTAATCTGCTGCAGCGACCTTCTGACTGTAGGTGGTTATGTTGACATCCCTGCCTGTGGTGCTCTGCTTTGAGGAGCCATGGTCAGCTGTTTTCTGTCTAATTGGACTGGGCTCATGACCTACCGTGTAGTCAGACTCAAAACACAAGAGAATCAGAACTCTCTGAGAAATTTATTTATTAATTCATTTACTTTTGAGACAGAGTCTCGCTCTCTCACCCAGGCTGGAGTGCAGTGGCATGGTCATAGCTCATGGAAGCCTCAACCTCCTGGGCCCAATTGACCTTCCCACCTTAACCTCTCGAGTAGCCGGGACCACAGGCGTGCGCCACCACGCCTGGCTAATTTTTGTATATTTTTTATTTTTTTGTAGAGACGGAGTTTCAACATGTTACCCAGGCTGGTCTTCAACTCCTGGCCTCAAGTGATCTGCCTGCCTTAGCCTCAGCCTCTCAAAGTGCTGGGATTACAGACGTGAGCCACCATACCTGGCCTCTTTCAGAAATTTAAACTTGAAGAACTGAAACAATTAAAGGCAAGCAAAGGGTAGCTGAATCCAGCAGTGGAAAGGGGAAAATCGAAGGGCAGATTCCGTAGTCCAAGAGTTCGTGACTCTATGTCAAGCACAGGCTTGGCACGCTGTTGATGTTCAATACGTATTTGTTATTGAATGAATGAGCGGAAGGATTTGATGATAGCCACCCTCTCTCTTCTTTCTGCGTCCAGGGTGCCTCCCCTTCTGGTAACAGCATCCCCATTCCTTTGGGAGCCTGCCTAGAATGTTAATTCTAGCTGGGGGAGTTCTAATTGTAATTCTAAAATGTAATTCTAGCAGGGGGAAGGCAGGTTCCCTAAGAAATGGGAAAGAGAGGTTCACTCCATATGGATTGGCACTGTCTACCTGAACCACCTGAATTAAGAAGGGTGGTATCCTCAGCTCTTGAGGCTGCCCGTGATGTGACACTAGTGTCCTTTTCTGCTTCTATGCTCACACTCCTGCTTGGCTTCTTTCCCTTCCCTGGATGTCCCCTTTTCTGTTTTGTTTGTTTGTTTGTTTGCTTGTTTTTTTGACACAGAGTCTCACTGTGTTGCCCAAGCTGGAGTGCAGTAGCGAGATCTTGGCTCACTGCAACCTCTGCCTCCTGGGTTCAAGCAATTCTTGTGCCTCAGCCTTCCAAGTAGCTGGGATTACAGGTGCCCACAACCATGCTCAGCTTATTTTTGCATTTTTAGTAGAGATGGGGTGTGACCATGTTGGCCAGGCTGGTCTCGAACTCCTAGCGTTAAGTGATCCACCTGCCTCTGCCTCCTAAAGTGCTGGGATTACAGCTGTGAGCCAACGTGCCCAGCCCTAACTCTTGTGTGAGCTTGGGAAAGTTAATTAACCTCTCTGAGCCTCAGTTTCCTTAGCTGTGAAATGGGGATAAAAGTGAGATAACACCCATAAAGCAGCTGGAACAGAGCTGCCACTCCGTGTCTTTTGTTAAATATGAGCCCTGCCCCATCCCAGAGATTTGGGGAATAACTGCAGGAAAGTCCATGGTCACGGCGGGCAGTATAGTGTGACAATTAAGAGCGTCAGCTCTAGCTCTGTCATTTAGTAGCCCTGTGACCTTGGGTAAGTTTACGTAACCTCAGTCTCCTCACTTTAAAGTGGGATAATAATAGCGACAACATCTGAGAGCCATTGTGAGGAATAATGGAGAGGATTGAGAAACGTGCCCAGGAGGTGGGCTTGGCTCTGAAGAAGCACTCAATGAATGGCAGCTATTTTTTGGCGGAAACCATGGGGAGAGATGCTTTCTTTTCTCGGTAGGGTTACTAAACTGGTAGAATGTGAGCCTAGAGCTGCTAGCAGCCATCTGTGGGAGGCCCTGCCTGCGAACAAAGCCAGCCCAAAGAAGGCTGAGCAGCAGAGAGGTGGACAGGGAGGGACTCCTGGTGACTTTTTTTTTTTTTTTTTTTGGTAATGCAACTTTTTTTTTTTTTTTTTTTTTTGGTAATGCAACTTTTTTTCTTTCTTTCTTTCTTTCTTTCTTTTTTTTTTTTTCCTCGAGTTTTACTCTGTCGTCTGGGTTGGAGTGCAGTGGCATGATCTCAGCTCACTGCAACTTCTGCCACCCGGGTTCAAGAGATTCTCCTGCCTCAGCCTCCTGAGTAGCTGGGATTACAGGCGTGCGCCACCACACCCAGCTAATTTTTGTATTTTTAGTAGAGACGAAGTTTCACCATGTTGGCCAGGCTGGTCTCACATTCCTGACTTCAAGTGATTTGCCTGCCTCGGCTTTCCAGAGTGCTGGGGTTACAGGCTTGAGCCACTGTGCTCGGCCTGTAATGCAATTTTTAAAAATAACACTAAAAACTTATTACTGTGGGGTTGTACCAGACATGCATTTAACTCATGCAAATCCAACTCTGCATGCTTGCCTTGGTAATGAGGAAGTGAGTATAATCCTCCAGAACCAAATGGCCAGGGAGGAGGCCTGAGTGCCAACCCAAATGGGTTGTAGAGGACTGAACTCCTCTTTCCCTGGCTTCTGTAGCTGAGGGAGGCACAAAACCAGTGGTTCCCAACTTTATCCCAATGCTTAGTACCAAGATGCTCTTTTTATTATTTATTTATGTATTTATTTATTTAGAGACAGGGTCTTTCTCTGTTGCCCAGACTGGAGTACAGTGGTGTGATCATGGCTCACTGTAGCCTCCAACTCCTGGGCTCAAGTGATCCTCCCACCTCGGCTTCTGAGTAGCTGAGACTACAGGTGTGTCACACCAGCACATCCAGCTAATTTTTAAATTTTTTGTAGAAACGAGTCTCGCTATGTTGTCCAGGCTGGTCTCGAACTCTTGAGCTCAAGTGATCCTCCTGCCTCAGCCTCCCAAAGTGCTGGGATTACAGGTGTGAGCCACTGTGCCTGTCCAGGATGCCCTTTTCTAAACCTTCAAAAATATCACCAATCTGCACATGAGTGTTTTCTCATGAGAAAAGGCATAACAACAAAAAGCTACTATGAATTAGTGTGTACTTTTAAAGAATTTTTAAAAATTGCACTAGCGCTGAAAAATTATTCATGTGTCTATACGTGGGAGATATTGTTTATTCATTCTACAGACCATTCCATCTGCACTTTGGGTATGCAGACTCTTGCTGTATGACTCTGGAGCCCAACCCCCAACACCTCTGCAGCCCTTGGGTTCCAGTGGTGCAGTTCTTGGTATGTGGCCTGCAGCCCACTGAGTGGGTCTAAGCTCCTTTCTACAGGCCATCAACTGATCCCAAAAGGTCACATTCTTCCTCTGGTTCTTATGAACAAGTTACGCATATATCTGTCAATTTCCAGCTTGAAGCATGACTAAGTGCCACTTTCTAGGAACCTACTAAGTGAGTTACTACAATTGACTAGTCATAACTAAAATTAGAGCGTTACTGGGAATTACCGAGAACTCAGCCGCAGGGTTCTTCTGGAAGCCTGGCTCCTGCATGATGCTTTTCAACACTGAAAAACTCCTACTGCACGAGTCACAAAGCAGGAACTGGTGGCTGCAGATGGGAGGAAGGGTCTTCGGCCTTGCCTAAGTGAGCCAAAGATCAAAAGCATTTGAGAGCCACTGTTCTGGGATCTGGAAATTCAGTAATCTACTTTCTGGGGTGCTTTAGTCCCCCATCTTGATATCCCTGACATTTCCAGCTGCTCTTAACGTCATTCCCAACTTACACCTTTAGACCACAATAAGTTACCTATGAAGCATGCTTTAAACAACTGATATCATAAATAACATTAAAATTCCAGTTCTGACCTCTAAATGCCTAAGCCAACCTTCATTTAGTTAATAAATATTTATTAATACTCAAACATATTCAGGCATATATTAGATCCAGGGCATGTAGTAGTCATCAAGACTGTTGCATTCCCTGTCTGCATAGAACTTATGGTCTGGTATCAGAAAAAGACACTATATAAATACACGAAGCAATCATGAAATTTTATGTGCTTAAAAAAATAAAGTATCGAGGTAGAGGCCTGGTGCAGTGGCTCATGCCTATAATCCCAGCACTTTGGGAGGCCGAGGTGGGGGGATCATTTGAGGTCAGAAGTTTGAGACCAGCCTGAATAACATGGGGAAACCCCGTCTCTACTGAAAGTACAAAAAATTAGCCAAGCGTAGTGGCGCATGCCGGTAAACCCAACTACTGAGGAAGCTGAGGCACAAGAATCACTTTGAACCTGGGAGGCAGAGGTTGCAGTGAGCCAAGATCGTACCACTGCACTCCAGCCTGGGCAAGAGAGCAAAATTCTGTCTCCAGAAAAAAAGTATTGAGGTAGGAGAATAGCATGGGAGTCCCTATTTAAACACAGTGGTCGGGAAAGATGTCTTAGTCTGTTTTATGTTGCTGTAAAGGAATACCTGAGGCTAGGTAATTTGTAAAGACTTTTTTTTGGTGCATGCTGCCACAGGCTGTACAAAAAGCATGGTGCCAACATCGGCTTCTAGTGAGGGCCTCGTGCTGCTTCCACCCAAAGGGAGATAAATAGGAACTGGTGTGTGCAGAGATTGCATGGCGGGAGAGGGCGGAAGAGAGAGGAGAGATGTACCAGACTCTCAAGGGAACCAATAGAGTAAGGACTCTCCACAAGGGAGGGCATTAATCTGTACATTAATCTGTGCCATTAGGCCCCACCTCCAACACTGGGATCAAATTTCAACATGAAGTTTCCGGGAACAAACATCTAAGCTATAGCAAAAGATGTATCAGCCAGGGTTCAGTGATTGTAAGCAACAGAAAATGATGCTGGAAATGTATTGGAAAGATGTGGGAGACTTGCAAAAGCAATGGAAAAACTGGACCGGGTGAAGGAATGACCAGAACCAGACAAATTCTAGGGATGTAGGGAGAAAGAATGGAGTGTCTCTTAAGTGTCTCACGTACATGACATATCAATGTCAGTCATTGTCTGTCTTTGGTTCATTTGGGTCAAGGGCTCATTCATTTGGCATGGAGGGAAGGGAAGGGCAGGAAACCTTGACTGACAGTTGCTCCAAGGCCATGTAGAATGCAGGAAGAAAATAGGGTTTCCATGGTGGACCCCACTGTCTGGCCAAACCAACATGCATTTCTACCTCATTCCTTCTGTCAATTTCCATTGTCAAGACTAGAAAAACTGAAATTTTTGCCCTCCTAGCCTCCCTTGCAGCAAGGGATAGGTGTATTACACAGGTCTGGCCAATGAGACAAGCTGCTATGGATGGAAGAAGGTGTTCTGGAAAAACTTTTGTTTTTGAATAAAAGGGATAGGTTTGCCAGTACCACCACTTCCCACTTCTTCTTGTTTTGAACATGGTCATAAATCTTGAAATGACAGTCATCAGCTTTCTTGCAACCATGATAGTAAATGCAAGAGACTCACAGAGCTACAGGCTTTGGTATTGCTGGGTTGAATGAACTCTGGAATTACCTGAGCTAGATCTCTTGTTTTGTGAGAAAAATAAATCCCTATTTTTTTAAGTCATTGTTTATCAGGTGGTCTTCTGTTACTTGCAGCCAAACATATTTTTAGGTAACTGTGGTAGATTGTATTATTGTTCCCAACTGTTTGCTCTCTTTTCCGTAATGGGATTATATATCCCTGTCCATTGCCACATAAATTTCAGTGCCTCCCAGAGGCGGTGTATCCTTCCCCGCCCCTGACAGACTTGGACACAACTTGTTTTTTGTTCGTTTGTTTGTTTGTTTGCTTTTTGAGACAAGGTCTCACTCTGTCACCCAGGCTGGAGTGCAGTGTTGTGATCTTGGCTCACTGCAACTTCCGTCCCCCGAGTTCAAGCCATTCTCCCACTTCAGCCTCCTGAGTAGCTGGGACTACAGGCACACGCCACCATGCCTGGTGAATTTTAATACTTTTTGGCAGAGATGGGGTTTCACCATATTAGCCAAGCTGGTCTCAAACTCCTGATCTGCCCACGTTGGCCTCCCAAAGTGCTGAGATCACAGGCATGAGCCACTGCGCCCAGCCACAACTTGTTTTGATCAATGAACTGTGAGCAGATATGACAAATGCCAAGTCTGACCAGAAGCTTTAAGAGAGATTGTGTGATTCAGTTCTGTCACCTGCTGTTTTCCATCTGCCATATGGACAGCTTGTCCCAAATAGAGGCTGTTCCTTTAGACTGGGTCCCAGAATGAGAGATGCATGGAGCTGAAGCAGCTGAAATGTAACAAACGTGAAATAAATGTTTGTTCTTGGAAGCCACTAACCTTGGGGTTGTTTGTTACTGCATCAAAGCTGACCAATACACTGAAAATGATGTTGTTACCTCCAAAACTAGTATGAATGTTAGGCATGCAAAATTAATGGTATCCACTGTTGAAGGCCTTACTGAGAACATGACAATATAACTGAGATCTCAAGCATGAAAAGTAATCCGCCATGCACGTAATCAGGTGAAGAATATTCTAGGTCAGGGAATCACATACTCAAAGATCTGAACCAGGAAAGTGCTTGGCATTTTATTTTTTTAAGACAGGGTATTACTTTGTCACCCAGGCTGGAATGCAATGGTGTGATCATGGCTCACTGCAGTTTTGACATCCTGGGCTCAAGTGATCCTCCCTCCTTAGTCTCCTGAGAAGCTGGGACTATAGTTACATGCCACTACACCTGGTTCATTTTTTATTTCTAGTAAAGACAAGGTCTTGCTATGTTGCCAAGTCTAGTCTCAAACTCCTGGGCTCGAGCACTCCTCCCACCTTAGCCTTCCAAAGTGCTGGGTTTACAGGAATGAGCCATTGTACCCGGCCATGCTTGGCATTTTTAAGAAACCAATGTCCGCATGACTTTCCTCTGTTCCCATTCTTCTTGTTTTCAGCTCTTTTAGCTTGGACTTCTGTTTCTAGTGCTACTCTCTTCACCTTGGACTTGCTGTTCCAACTCAGCTTCACTGTCTCTGATCATTCATCTCTCTAAGGACTCAGCTTGCTCTCATCTCTGGCTCATTCCACTCTTTACTATTTGGGGTTGTCCATCCCAGCCCTGACCCCAGGAACTGGGTGCAGCCAGAACCCAGCCTGGAAACACAAAGCCAGGCATCTGACAAGGAGGTGGTTTCATTTCACTCCCCAGGCTCATTTTGTGGTATTCCAATTCAGCACTAGGGAAGCAGAAATCCTTCCACATTTCTTAATTGGTGGCCACACAGCTTGTTAAACTTAATGAATGACGCATCATCAACTCATCTCTGACGCGTTGGTGGAAAGTTGAATTCTACAGACAGGTTGGGAAAACAGGTGGGTGAGTGTTTCTCTGTGAGTTTCAGGGGTAGTCTGTATTCCTGGTGGGCACTCCTGGGATACTCGGTCTAAAACAGTCAAAATCTCATGTATATTAAATGAATGATATACTTGCTCCCAAATCCTGTGAAACAGACTCATTTTACTATACCTCCCTGCCCTCAAGTTCTACCCCGAGAACCCTCTCACAGCCTGGCAATGCCTCCCCCTTCTCACGCCCCAGTCCCTCAGCTTCTCGGGAGGCCTCTCAGTTATTTATTTCTCACCCTTGTTTCTGAGAAACTTGTGTCTTTTAAATAAATCCTGTCTTGCTCAGGTGAGCCTGATTGGATCTCTGTTCCTTACAACTCGAGATGTACAGACGAGCCCGCCTGTCCCCCATTTTGCCCATGGCTGTCATCTGGTGGAGATCATAGTAAGATTATTTGGAGAAGTGATGGCTGCCAACCCCAAACCTCACTGTCAAAAGAGCAGAAGGCTTTGGCTCTTTTTACAATGGAGTGAAGATGAACCTAGCAAAGAGATGCTGAGAAAGGGTGGGAAAGCAGAGAGATAGAAACAAGGAGTTAGAGGCTGTGTAAAAGATGGAAGAGGCTGATGGCTCTTCCAGAATTCACCAGCTGGGGTCCTTGGGACCCAATTCAGCCTTGCAAGCATGTTTTGTTGGGCTGAAACCATGTCTTTTAAAAATGTTGAGTGTAAATTCTTTGATGACAAGAATGCACTTTTCTGTTCACCATAGTCCCCACCACTCCCTATTGTCCTCCCAATGGCTTCCTCCACTTAATTGGATTCTAATGGTCTAGTTCTACAGCCAGTTGAGTTTGTCATCTGTGCTTTATGTAAAAAGCCTGGGTAGAGGCTTTTTAGGAAAGGGTTAGAAAGGCCCTATCATTAAGTTTAACCCTTATCTTACATTTGAAATCTTACACTTCTACCAGAGCCCCACCCTATGAGCCTTATCATGTCAATGCATTGAATGTGCTAAATAAAGAGTGATGTGCAAACCCGCGTTGGAAGTAAAGGCAGCATCTCGTGTTGGACTCGTCTAAGGAGAGGAACTGACACTTCTCACCTGTTACCAAAGACAAGCAGGAGGACACCCTTGAAGAGTTCCCTTTAGAAGCAAAGAGGTTTCTCAGTGGGATCATATCCACCTCTCACCCATCTGACTTCACATGGGAGGAAAAGTCAGAAATGTCTTCCTAAACTAGAAGAGGGGAAAAAGAAAACGCACTTATGGACTGCCGATGATAGGGAAGAGAGCAGGGGGCACCGTGTCCAGGTCTTGCAAGAGACACTCAGGCAGCATTCCAGGCTCAGCCTGAACTTTCGACCCCATTGTCTACTCTAATTACTGGAACCAGCAGGATTAATTCCTCGGCCTACTTTCCAGTTTTGTTTTTTTTTTCTGCCACAGAGCGATAAGGCTGCACTGGGCTTCTCTCTGGCATTTGAATGCAGCAGCGGGGTTACATGCACACTCGTGTTAGAGCCAAAGGAGGGTCTCATCTTTGAACTGGGGGTTCGGGATCACTTCTTTTCAGCTGATTCTCAACAAAGAGCGCTCGAACACATGAAAACATCCCCTACTTTGAGAACAATCAGAGATAGCAATGAAAACAAGATATTATTTTATACCTGCTAAATCAGCATAAAATTTAAACTGATACATTTTAAAAAAAATTTTTAACTATCAAATGCTGGTGAGGTTGAAAGAAACCCGATGTTCACAGGTTGCTGGGTGGTACAATTTTATAGTACAGCAATATATATCAGGGATCATTTAAAACGATGCTGTTCATTGATTCTGTAATCTCATTCCTGGGAAGTTGTCCAAAGGAAATGATTCCATAGAAGGAAGAGCTGTATACAGAGACCTTCACTGCAGCATAGAGAGAAGGGTGTCAAAATGACTCATACGGAGGCTAGCAAACTCATGGGCCAAATTCTGCCAGAGGCCTGTTTTTGTATGGCCAGCCAGCTAAGAATGTTTTTTCTTTAAAGCCTTTTTAAAAGAATATTAACATGAACAAAAAAATGTAAAGTATGGCCAGCAAGTTAAGAATGTTTTTTCTTTAAAGGCTTTTTAAAAGAACATGAACATGAACAAAAAAAAAGTGTAAAGTTAGCTGACCTCTAGAATAAGAAAAAATTGGGTAAAGATTATAGAACAGCATAGAAAAATGTACACCGTACATCAAGCATTGCGAAATATAAAATGGAATTTCACTATGATATCAACCATTTTAAAAGATGTCCTGTGCGTATGCAGGAAGAGAAGGCGAAGATGAAATCTGTTGTTTGGGAGTGATTTGAAGTAAGTTATTACTCTTAAATTCCCTTCTTATCAGAAACAGCCCAGATGCTCACTGGTAGGGAGTTTATTTTCTAAATGTGGCGTCCTTGTGATGGAGTACTATGCAGCCATTAAAAATGATGCTTTGGGTCTGCATTTACTGAGATAGAAAGATGCTCATGACATACTGTCAAATGAAAAGGAACATTACAGAATAGCATGCTCAGTGTGTTCTCATTTATATAAATTGAATACTGATCCGTTTCCTTGTGTATGCATAGAGAACAATCTAGAAGGGCAAATACCAAATATGTTTGTAGCAATTATCTCTGGGTGATGGAATTTGGGGTGAATTTTATTTTTACTATTTGAAGGTTTGTATTTTTCTCAAGGGACTACTTATTATCTTTATAATTTTAAAAAAACTTTCCTGAAAACTTAAAAATTTGACATTGGCAAGGAAGCCAAGGCTCTAGGAATTTGCTGTGCTCTCCCCTGTCTGTCTTTTCACTGCCTTCACCTCAAATGCCACTGCCTCCAGCCTCTGGCTTCCAGACACAGGCCCAGGACTTGCTTTGGCTGCAAAATTTAAGGTGATGCCAAAAAACTCAGCAATCAAGATAAACGTTTTAATGCCATATTTAAAAAAATCAAAATTAATGGGAAAATCCATGATGAACAAAATATTAACATTTTTAATAAAGGCAGGATCAGTATTATGGATTTTTCCCTTTTCCTCTGTCTCCAGTATGCCTTGGCGTGGCACTGTTACTGAGTCTGTCTCTGTTTAAGACATTGATGCTTGGTTCACCATGAATTTTTGGCATTAATTTTTATTTTAAAAAATATTGTAATAAAATACTACTTATCTTGATATTGAGCTTTTTGGCACTCCCTTAAATACACTAAAAAATCATTGAATTGGACCTTTTCAAGAGAAAATTATGGTCTATAAATTATACCTCTATAAAGCTGTTTAAAACTTTATTTGTGAATATGAAAATTTGAATTTTGCCTGTCGTTTTCATGTATTACAAAAAGGCAGCAAATCTGCTGCCTGTTTTTAAAATTTTTTTGAGACGGGTCATGCTCTGTTGCCCAGGCTGGAGTGCAGTGGTGCGATCACAGCTCACTGCAGCCTCGACCTCCTGGGCTTGAGCACTCCTCCCACCTCAGCCTCCCAAGTAGCTGGGACTATAGGCATGTACCAATACCCCTGGCTAATTTTTAGAAATTTTTGTAGAGTTGGGGGTCTCACTATGTTGCTAGGCTGGTCTTGAACTCCTGAGCCCAAGTCATCTTCTCACTTTAGCCTGACAAAGTGCTGGAATTGCAAGTGTGAGCCACCATACCTGGCCTAAGTTTTAAAATTGTTTGAGAGACAGGGTCTTGCTATGTTGGCCAGGCTATTCTTGAACTCATGGAAGCAATCCTTTCACCTCCACCTCCCAAAGAATTGGCATTACAGGCGTGAGCCACCACACTCTGCCTGCTTGCATGTTTCGTATAGCACACGAGTTAAGAATGATTTTTAAACTTCTAAATGGTAGGGGAAAAAATCAAAAGAAGAATGATATTTTGTGATACATAAAAATGACACAAAATCTAAATTACAGCTGACCCCTGAGTTAAAATATGGGAAATAACACAGAACCTGACTTGCATCAATTTAGGCTTACAAAGGAGTCAACTGGCCTCTTGAGGCTGTTTCTCCGAGACAGGATAGGCGAATACCCAGCACTTGGGGTTGTTTTGAGGAAATGAGGGCTGAGCACCTGCACAGAAGCCTCTACCTTTGCAGAGTTGACCTTTCCAGGAGCAGAGGAGCCAAGCTACCACCCAGGCAGCCTGCTCTGGAAGCACAGGCGTCACTGAACCAGCTCCAATCACCAGTTCTCTTCCTGTATCTCTTTGGTCTCTTTCTGCCACAGATATTCCCCACTTCTTGCTCATATTTTTCAGCAGAGTTTTTAATTACTGTCCAAGCAGCCACCACCTAGGAGTTTATCTGCTTCATTACTGTGTGACAGGGCTGTAAAACTGCAGATAACCCTGGCTCTCCGGGCAGGAGGGCCGCTGCCTTATCAGACACCATCTACAATAATTAACTATGCGGGGAAATAAAAACAAATATTGGACAACAGATGCTTCATCTGTGACCAAAAGCCCCTGACTCAACGAAAGCCAACTGGGCTCTGCCTCGATGGTTCTCACTGAAGTGTTCCTGAAAATCTCCACCCTCAGAGCTCCTGTTTCACCCACCTGTTCCCTCTGAGTAGCAACCCCCTCACATCACCGGTCTTCCCGCTTTCATCATTTGCCCTCACTCACTTTAATTTTTTTCTTTTTCTTTTTTTAAGAGACAGGGCCTGGTTTTGTAACCCAGGCTGGAGTGCAGTGGCCCAATCATGGCTCACTGCAGCCTTGACCTCCTGGGCTCAAGCAATTCTTCCACCTCAGCCTCCTGAGTAGCTGGGACTACAGGCATGTGCCATCACACCCAGCTAATTAAAAAAACAACAACAACAAAACTGTAGATCAGGTGCAGAGGCTCACGCCTATAATCCCAGCACTTTGGGTGGATGAGGTGAGCAGATTACCTGAGTTCAGGAGTTCGAGACCAGCCTGGCCAACATGGTGAAACGCTGTCTCTACTAAAAATCCAAAAATTAGCCAGGCGTGGTCGTGGGTGCCTATAGTTCCAGCTACTCGGGAGGCTGAGGCACGAGAATCAGTTGAACCCGAGAGGCAGAGGTTGCAATGAGCCAAGATCATGCCACTGCACTCCAGCCTGGGAGACAGAGTGAGACTGTGTCTCAAAAAAAAAAAAAAAAAAGATTGTAGAGATGAGGTCTCACTGCGTTGCCCAGGCTGATCTTGAATTCCTGGTCTCAAGTGATCCTTCTGCCTGGGCCTCCCAAAGCTCTGGGATTATAGGCATGAGCCACCACGCCCAGCCCCCAAGCTCATCTTTGAACACTTTTTTCTTATCCCTCCCTGTCTTCTCTAGTCTAAGTCTTTCATGGCCCCCAGTCCTTCCACTTCACTCGGTTGTGTCAGACCACCAGAAGGCAAAATGCCTTCCTTGATCATAGGCTGGTTGGAGGATTAAACAAGGTAAAGTACATGAGGGATCCAGCTTGGTGCCTGACCCAAGGTGGGTGCTTGGTCAATAACTCTTAGTACCCTGTCAATAGATGTCTTAAATAGCAATGCCAAGTATTTGCAGGCATGTCATAATTCCCAGGAGTGCAGACTATCTACAGGTCAAATGTTGTTACCCAAAATGCAATGATCATCTTACCTTACCAAAATGGTTCATAATCAACTTACTCATCCATTCATGCAACAGTGAGGGGGCTGGGTGCGGTGGCTCTTGACTGTCATCCCAGCAACTCAGGAGGCTGAGGTGAGACCAGAGGATCATTTGAGACCAGAAGTTGGAGGCTGCAGTGAGCTGTGATGGTGCCATTGCACTCCAGCTGGGTGACCAAGGAAAAGCCTGACTCTAAAAATAAATATGTAAAATTAAATAAAATAAAGTTAAAAACATAAATAACAGCAAGGAGCTTGTGTATCACATTAAGTAATTTGGACACTTCTATAGGCATTGGAGGCATTGATGTCTTACAGTAATTTACAGAAATAGACTTACTGAAACCATGTAACTGAACATCTACTGAGCTCCAAGCACCGTTCTAGACAGTGGGGATTAAGCAGGCAACAAGAGTAACATGGTTCCTGTCCTTAGGGAGCTTAATAAAATTTAGAGGGGGAGGCTGGGCATGGTGGCCTATAATCCCAGCACTTTGGGAGGCCAAGACAGGCAGATCACCTGAGGTCAGGAGTTGAAGACCAGCCTGGCCAACATGGTGAAACCCTGTTGCTACCGAAAATACAAAAATTAGCCAGGCGTGCTGGTGGGTACCTGTAATCCCAGCTACTCTGGAGGCTGAGGCAGGAGAATCGTTTGAACCTGAGAGGTGGATGTTGCAGTGAGCAGAGATCGCGCCACTGCACTCCAGCCTGGGTGACAGAGTGTGACTGCATCACACACACACACACACAAAAAACGGTTTAGAAGGGGAGCCAGGCCCAAGATGCAGGGAACTTGCAGGAAAAATGAATCAGTCCAGGCAAAAGGTAAGCTCCTGGTTTCCTGGAGGAACAGCTTGAGCTCCCCGGCAGGATGAATGGGAGTGGCCCAATGCTGAGAGGAGTTCGGGCCTCCATATCCCAGTACAAGGGAATACCACAGATGTTCCTGGCAGTGTTTTGAACGTGCTGTTATACCAGAAGCTTGTTCTTAAACATAATTTAAAAGGCTTGCTGGGCTCCCGACTTTTTTCATAAACCCACCGTGTCTACATCGTGGAGGTTTTGAGTCTTGGCTGCGTGGAATGTGGATTCAATGAAGCAACCTGTGCTTCAGGTTCTACATCTGAAAAATGGAGACAATAAAGACAACTCCACAGGGGTGTTAACAGAATAAAACGAAACAACATACTGAAAGCATTTGGAGGCAGTAAAAGCTGGATATTGTCATGTATGTTTATCCTTGCCAAGTTGCCACCTCCTGCCTACTCCTCACCCACAGGCAAAAGGAGGTGAGATAGATGGTACATAGTCCCTAAAAAAAGAAAGTTCTTTGTTTCATCTATAGCACCACTGACTTATTAATTAATATCTTTGGAGAAGAAGCTGATGCCTGCCTTTTAGCTGTTTTGACCATTGTATAGACCTTGTTAGTTAGTTACCTAATATTCATTCCCTCATTTGACTTTGCTAACAGAATGCAATTCTGCTTGGAGTAGCAATGTGCCAGCCTCGGGAGTTGGATCAAGATGAATTTAAGCAACCTGGCCATGTGACCCAGTTTTGGCCAATGAGATCTATGCAGAAAGCTTCTGCTTTTTTTGACAAATGAGTTCACAGCTGGCGTTGTCTCTGCCACCCTCTTACTGCCTTGAGTTGGGAAGGTGGAGCTGTGGCAGCCACTGTGTGATCATGAGCAAATGGTGAAATCTGAGACAGTGGTCCTGATGTGACTGGGCCACTCAACCAATACCACGATTTCTGTTTCGAGAGAAGATAGATCCTTAGCTGTTTAGCCACTGTAATGGTTTTGGTTATAGACAGTCAAATGTAATCCTGACTGGTTGAGCAGGGTTGATCACAGATCGTTCAGAGTCATGAGCACCAAACAAGGCATCAAGTCATGGGTATCTGGAGTCTAGAGTCAGGTTACCAGGCAGGCTCAGGAACTTAGAACCCAAGTCCTCGCAGTGAGGCAAGGACTGGAATACAGGGGTGCTGAGCCCCATTGCACAGCCAGAAACATGGTAGATGAGTTTGGAGGAGGAGGAGGAAGTGCCTCCATCTAACCTGATAGGCTGGGGCATGTTGGGGACAGAGGCATGGGTCTCTAGCGGGACAAGAAGGGCTCAAACTCCCTGACACCTGATTGGATCTGGGGTTTTCACTCCACTGCATGTCCTGCCCACTTTTTTCCTCGACAGATCTAGTGTCTTGTTCCTCTGATTCTTTCTCATGAGGCCTTGTTTTTACAACCTCCCTTGGTCCACTTGCGGCTCAGAGTAAGGTAGACAGCTGAGAGGGCACCAAGCTTAAAACTCCAAGGGGCTGTAGCCCCTCCTCCCTGGCCACCCTCTCCGTGCATAAACATTTGCTGAGCGGGTGACTGAATGCACGAACGAGCATATCCTGCAGATTCCACCCTCTCACTATTTGTGCTAATCCATAATAATTTCTATTTGACTTTGGAATGCATTATGTAATTTGAATTCTGCAAATTTACCTTCCTAATTATGTTCTTCTTTGACTAACACAGAACTTAATTTGCACAGATTGAGTGATGGTGGGGGGAGGTTTGCTAGGTGTTGGGATCATTAGGTGGCTAATCCATACATTGGCAGTCAAGAGTTGTCTATATTGGGAAGGTCAACTAGACTGATACTTGAAGCAGGGGTGGCGTGTGTGTGTATGTGTGGGCCTGGCATCTTGCTTCTGCATTAGCCAATCTGTGGAAACTGAGTCCCATAAAAACCCTGCCTGCCAGCTTGGTCTTGGCTTAGGCTTTCTGGTCTATCCTGCCACTGTTCTGAGAGTGACATGGTAGTCCATGGCTTCAAAGGCCCAGCATTGAATTAGATTTACACCTGGCCTTGCTCAGACTTCAGGACCTCAATGCTAGCAACTAGGTTCCCAGGTGAGTATCCTGGGTACAGGGATACTGCATTTTCCCTCCACTTGCCCAGTGCATAAAAGAATGAATGAATGGTTGGATGGATGACTGGCTGGATGGGTGGATGGATGGGTGGACGAACTCTTTATATAACAGGTTCCCAGTCTCAAATCTCAGTTCTTTAGAAATGATTGCTGTTTATTGACTCCTCTACTGTCCACCCACCTGGATCTTCACTGACTGAACCTTCTGTTGGGGCTGGGTCTGAAGCTCAACAGGACCTTGATTAACGGGCTCTACTTTGCCCTGGAAAGGATCCCAAGCTCCCAATCTGGTTGGAGATTTTTGGCCCTACGTGCCAGGGCCTGGAATGGCTGGTTCCTGGTCTTGTTCTAATGTTTAGATGTCGATGGGGCCTGGCCTGACCACGTGCCTTTAAGCTGGCAGGTCTCACCCCAGCTGCTCAGTCAGCATTCAGTACAAATGAACCACTGGAACTCAACTCATTCATAGTCTTTGTCCTGAACCATTCGCTTTGACGTAGCTAGCTTGGCTTTTGTTCCTACTGTCTTCTAGGTATCTTGGCTCCCACCCCTACATTAACCGTCGGACTGATTTATGATTCCACGCCATTGGCTGTGATCTCATGGTTCCCTCCTGGACAATGGGTCACAACTCACTTCCTAACGCACAATCGTGTCACTGGGCTCTGCCTTTGCTCCTCGATGATGGTTCACTCCAATTTTTCTGAGTACATCACCCATAGCTGCTTTTGATTAACATTGGCCAAATCCAGGACCCTATATCCACTGCATCTTCTAGCCTTCTCTCTCCTGGGTCTATCTGGCCTCAGGAAATAGAGCAGGATGTTCATACCGATGAATTGACTTGGAACCTTAACACCAGGTTCCCCTGATCTCTCTTGGCAACTGTTATTCATCAAACATTGATTAAATGCTGACTACATGTCCAGCGCTGTGCTGGGCACTAGGGATTTAATGGTGACCTGAACATAAGCAGTCATTACACTGAACCCCATTGGAGAGGCGCACATGTAAACAGCAAGTGCAATGTAGCAAGTTAAAGCCAGAACAGAAGTACCTGAGCTCTATGAACCAGCACAGCAGCTCCCAGCAAGGCAGAGTCAGAAACGGAATAAGGAAGATGAAATTGATGCCAGATACCTAATGGTTTCCGACTAGAAGGCCTAGGGAATTGTCACTGAGTTTCCTCTTGGGAAACCAGACCCACTTCCTCCTCTGGATGGGGGGTCGGGGGTTGGCGGGGGGCTGTGGGGGAAGAGGCACTGATAGCCCAGGTCTTCCCCTGTCTTTACCAACCATAAGTGCCACATGAGCTGAGCTGATAATGAACTATGGACGGCCAGCCAGGCACTCTCTGCAGCTACCTGGGCACAGAGGAAGACCGTACCAAGCCTTACCATCTGAAAGGAGAAGGACTGCTCCGAGGTGAATGCGCTGTTCCTACCCCACAGGAGAGTTGGAGGAACTGCTGAACACACTATGACTGCAAAGTCTGGCCCAAGATAATGTGGAAAGGACTTTTGAAGAACTCCCTGATTCCAAGGAAAAATTAGAAGGAAGCCGTCATCTCCATGAGATAAGGTGAAAAATCAAGACACAGATAGCTAAGAAGTCCTGGAGCAAGGCAGCGTCAGAATCAAGAGGAAGGTGGATGACACAAATTAACATGAAGGTTCGTTCCCTTCTCCTCCCCCATCACTGCTCACTGCTCACACTCATGGCATGACACCCAGAAAAATGACCTCACCCGTTTGAACTGTGGGAGAAGAGAAAATCTAAAAGACTTTGTCATTCTGTCCAAATGATAGAATTTATTTGTTCAAAGATATTACATATACTTAAACAAATTTTTTTTTAAGAATTTATTTGGGCAGGTTTGATGGCTCACGCCTGCAATTCCAGCACTTTGGGAGGCCGAGGCAGGCAGATCACCTGAGGTCAGAAGTTCGAGACCAACCTGGACAACATGGTGAAACCCCGTCTCTAATAAAAATACAAAATTTGCTGGGTGTGGTGACAGGTGCCTATAATACCAGCTACTTGGGAGACTGAGGCAGGAGAATATCTTGAACCCAGGAGGCAGAGGTTGCAGTGAACCAAGATGGTACCATTGCATTCCAGCCTGGGTGACAGAGCAAGACTCCATCTCAAAAAAAAAAAAAAAAAAAAAGAATTTATTTGGAAAGAATTAGTTAATTACTAAGTATAATAGCAAAGGAAGTAGTGTTAGAAAGTGGTGGAGGAGTCTATTTTAATGAATAGATGAGGCTTACTGGAGAAGAGAACATAATTGTTTTATGAAAATTATGCCTAATGTCCTCAAGAAAGTGCTTTTCCTTCCTCTTTCTGTCTGGATGGGCTCCCCTGTACCACATACTCGCTTTCTGGAGGTGGCATTCCCTCGGAACGCAAGCTGGACAGGGCACAAGGCAAGAGACGGGCTTATCAATCAAGGAATGTCCAAGGCTGCTTACAGTGGCTCACTCGTGTAGTCCTAGCACCTTGGGAGGCCAAGGAGGGCCGATCACTTGAGCTAAGGAGTTTAAGACCAGCCTGGCAACATGGCGAGACCCCGTCTCTACAAAAAATACAAAAATTAGCTGGACATGGTGTCACGTGCCTTTAGTTCCAACTGTTCGGGAGGCTGATATGGGAGGATTGATTGAGCCCAGGGGGTGGAGGCTGAGTGAGTTGTGATTGAGCCACTGCACTCCAGCCTGGGCAACAGAATGAGACTCTGTCTCCAAATAAATAAATAAAAGAAGGTCCAAAAGTACGATCTTAATGATACTTGGTATGTTGTTTATTTCTTTGTCAAAACCTTTTGTGTTAGCCATGGTTCTCCTAGAAACAGAGACTAAAAAGAAATTTAAAGCAGAAAGATTTATTAGAAGAAAGGTCTGTGGGAGAAGCAGGGAGGGAGACAGAGAAAGTGAGGAGGGCCACACAATCCCAAATGAAGGGGAGAGGAAAGGAAGTTGGGTGGGGGCCTGGAGCAGTGGCTCACACCTGTAATCCCAGCAATTTGGGAGGCCGAGGTGAGTGGATCACTTGAGGCCAAGAGTTCGAGACCAGCCTGGCCAACATGGTGAAACCACGTCTCTACTAAAAATACAAAAATTAGCTGGCCAGGGTGGCACACACCTGTAATCCCAGCTACTTGGGAGGCTGAGGCAGGAGAATTGCTTGAACCTCGGAGACAGAGGTTGCAGTGAGCTGAGATCATGCCGCTGCACTCCAGCCTGGATGTCAGAGTGAGACTGTCTAGAAAGAAGGAAAGAAAGAAAGAAAGAGAGAGAGAGAGAGAGAGAAAGAAAGAAAGAAAGAAAGAGGAAGGAAGGAAAGAAGGAAGGAGGGAAGGAAGGAAGGAAGGGAAGGACAAGTTGGGTGGGATCTAGTTTATGATGGGTAAAAAAAAATTTTTTTTAAAAAAGAAGAAATTTGGATGGGAGTGTCCTGGACTCCCATGCAGTCTGAGGAAGGTTTGGGAAGGCTCTTGGAGAATTCTCAAGCTCAAGTCATCATCGGAGGAGCCCTGCACCTCCCATGAACAGGCTGCCTTAGTGTCTCTGAGGTGTTCAGTTGATGGCCGAGAGCTGCAGAATTGGGATGGCAGAGCCAGCATCTGGGGCCCTTGGTCTACTATAGGCTGTATTACTCAGGGTTCTCCAGAGAAACAGAACCAATAGGGAATGTGTAGACATAGAGAGAGATATTTATTATGGGGGATTGGCTCACACAATGATGAAGACTGAGAAGTCCCACAGTCTGCCATCTGCAAGCTGAAGACCCAGGAAAACAGGTGGTATAGTTCCAGTCCAACGAAGCCCGGAGGCCTGAGAACCAGGGAAACCAATGGCATAGGTCCCAGTCTGAATCCTAAGTCCCCCAAACCGGGAGTGCTGATGCCTGAGGGCAAGAGATGATGCTCCAGCTCAAGCAGAGACAGCGAATTCACGCTTCCTAAACCTTTTTGTTCCATTTGGGCTCTCAATGGATGGCATGATGCTCACCTGGATTGGTGAAGGCAAACATTATTCAGATTCAAATGCTAATCTCTTCTGGAAATACCCTCATGGACATACCTAGAAATAATGTTTTACCAGCCATCTGGGCATCCCTTAACCTAGTCCAGTAGACACATAAAATTAATCATCACACATGGAAGTCTGATCACTCCACATCTCTTCATAGTGATGGTGGCTCCAGTTTCCAGTCCAAATAAGTGTACATGCTAGAAGGTTTCTGCACAGCTTTTGGGTGTGGTAGGCAATCGAAGAGATCAAGTTTGCATGCTGGAATATTTCAGTTGCTGAGATATTTCAATGGTTTGTGAAGACCATGGGGAAATAAACATTTAAAATTAAAAGTGACTTGGAAAATCAAGGCAGAGTTTCTCAGCAGTAGTCCCCTGTTGACAGAAATATTTGGGACACTTGTTACAATTTCTTTATTTCTGCCTAGACTTATTTAATCAAACCTTGGAGGTGAGAACCAGAGCTCTAATACACACCAATGCTATATTTATAGTTAGCATCAAAGTAAAGGGAAGTTTGAGGTGATTTACACCAAATCCAAACTCAATGATATCCGAGTAAGTGAAATTTGACTCTATTTTAATATTGCAATCTCCCTACATTTTTCTTGCCACTGATAGCTACATCTACCCTTTTGCTTTAAATTCCTTCTATTTTCCAATCCCTTCTGTCAGACACCGAAAAAAAAAATGGTTACAATATTCTTAGAAAACTGTGCTTCAGAGAAAGCAGTGAGGTTACTCAATTGTTTCTCCTCTGTTAATTTGAGAATCTTAAATTATGCATGTTATTTTGCACACATTTGCATGTTCAATTCACATGCCTGAGTTATTCGTCTACAAGATAAAACCAAGCATAGTAATTCAAGTAACCTGTGTCTGATTTCTCTTCACCCAAATTTCAGGGCTAATCGAGTTGCAGTTAAAGAATGGATAATTAAATCACTTGGGAAGCGCAGGGGAGTGCTGGTGGATAGGAAAGATGGGGTTACTGAGCCAACTCCTGCCTCCATCCCGTCTGGATTGCCAATCCTTTCTCCTTCCATGCCCTGCTGAATTTCATAACCTCCACGAGGCCCCTTTCCCAGAACGGACTCACTGTCCTGGTTACAACCCTTAAATGTAGCTGGGCAGGAAGGCCAGGAGTGGAGTTTGTCCTCTGCCTGGGGTGGATAACCTTGAACATAAAGAAACCACCACAATACAAATGGCCCTGAAATCTGAACCAATGCCACCGCAATATGCAGATGAGAAAGTCAGAACCATTCATCCATTGGCTGACTGCCGGCCTGACGTCACAATGGCCCAGCCCAGCGTGGCCAGAAGTGCTGTGGGCAAGTTTCTGGACAAGTTGAAAGGCTTGTGTGTGTGGGTGCGTGGGGTGTGTGTGTGTGGTGGCGGGGGAGGGGTCTTTTTTTTTTTTTTTTAATCAGCTGGTGCTGGTTTCCTGCATTTCCTGTGTTAGAGGGGGGAAAAAGGTGTTTTTGTACAGCAAGAACTGATGAACTCAGGGCTGAAGGGCATTTTGTTCTCTGTGGCAGCTCTATCCCTTTCCTTAGAGGAGATCTATGTTAGAAACAAAAATGTCATAGGGGAAGGCTGTGAATTCTAAATGAACTGTGGGGACCTCACGAACCTCTTCAGCTTAGTGGTTTCCAGGAAGCCCCAGGCTGAGCCAAACTTTGTGACTTAGCTGGTGTGAGTCTTTGGCTGTGATCTTGACCACAAACGTCAAGATATGCAGGCATGGGAGGCTGGGGACCTTTTTTATTTTTCTCTACTTCACTTTGCCAGGCTCAAGGCAAAGACAGAATCCAGTCCTCTGATTTGTGAACTTCTGACGATCCCTCGCCCTCAATGCGCTGGTGGTAGGAAAATGTCCTCTTTTCTTTTCTCTTCTCTTTTCTTTCTCTTTCTCTCTTTCTTTTTCTTTCTTTCTCCCTCCCTGCCTTCCCTCCCTCCCTCCTTTTCTTTCTTTCTTTCTGTCTCT
>NW_012107585.1:1218636-1219605 GCF_000951045.1 Mandrillus leucophaeus
ACTGAGAAGTCCCACAGTCTGCCATCTGCAAGCTGAAGACCCAGGAAAACAGGTGGTATAGTTCCAGTCCAACGAAGCCCGGAGGCCTGAGAACCGAGGGCCGATCACTTGAGCTAAGGAGTTTAAGACCAGCCTGGCAACATGGCGAGACCCCGTCTCTACAAAAAATACAAAAATTAGCTGGACATGGTGTCACGTGCCTTTAGTTCCAACTGTTCGGGAGGCTGATATGGGAGGATTGATTGAGCCCAGGGGGTGGAGGCTGAGTGAGTTGTGATTGAGCCACTGCACTCCAGCCTGGGCAACAGAATGAGACTCTGTCTCCAAATAAATAAATAAAAGAAGGTCCAAAAGTACGATCTTAATGATACTTGGTATGTTGTTTATTTCTTTGTCAAAACCTTTTGTGTTAGCCATGGTTCTCCTAGAAACAGAGACTAAAAAGAAATTTAAAGCAGAAAGATTTATTAGAAGAAAGGTCTGTGGGAGAAGCAGGGAGGGAGACAGAGAAAGTGAGGAGGGCCACACAATCCCAAATGAAGGGGAGAGGAAAGGAAGTTGGGTGGGGGCCTGGAGCAGTGGCTCACACCTGTAATCCCAGCAATTTGGGAGGCCGAGGTGAGTGGATCACTTGAGGCCAAGAGTTCGAGACCAGCCTGGCCAACATGGAGAAACCCCCGTTTCTACTAAAAATACAAAAATCAGCCAGGTGTGGTGGCGCAGGTCTGTCATCCCAGCTACTTGGGAGGCTGAGGCAGGAGAATTGCTTGAACCTCGGAGACAGAGGTTGCAGTGAGCTGAGATCATGCCGCTGCACTCCAGCCTGGATGTCAGAGTGAGACTAGTCTGTCTCTTATACACATCTAGATGTGTACACTTGCCCAGTGCATAAAAGAATGAATGAATGGTTGGATGGATGACTGGCTGGATGGGTGGATGGATGGGTGGACGAACTCTTTATATAACAGG
>NW_012107585.1:1223505-1235598 GCF_000951045.1 Mandrillus leucophaeus
CCTCGGCCTCCCAAAGTGCTGGGATTACAGGCGTGAGCCACCGCGCCCAGTCTTTTCTTTCTCTCTCGCTCTCGCTCTCCCTCCCTCCCTCCCTCCCTCTCTTCCTTCCTTCCTTCCTTTCTTTTTTCTCCTGACAGAGACTTGCCTTATCACCCAGGCTGGAGTGCAGTGGCACAATCTCAGCTCACTGCAACCTCCACCTCCCAGGTTCAAGCCATTCTCCTGCCTCAGTCTTCCAAGTAGCTGGAATTACAGGTACCCGCCATCATGCCTGGCTAATTTTTGTATTTTTAGTAGAGATGGGATTTCACTGTGTTGGCCAGGCTGGTCTCAAACTCCTGACCTCAAGTGATCCACCCACCTTGGCCTCCCAGAGTGCTGGGATTACAGGTGTAAGCCATCGCACCCTACCTAGAGAGAGATAGATTTCTTATGATGTTATTTAAGCACCTGGATCCAGCTGGACCTGAAACACAACTCCTGCACATTTTTGTTAATAGAGCCAATACATTTACATTTTGATGTAAATTGGATTGAGCTGAATTTCTGTAAAGTCAGTAAAAGAGTTCTCGCTCATACCTCCAACTTCCCCTGGGCCCCTCACTGTGTGGTTTCTTACTAGTTTCTTCTGCTTCTGTCATAGTTGGTGGGGGAGGGAAAGAGTCTATGTGATGACATGTGGGTGATAGATAGGGGAGTTGAGTCATGGTGGAGTACAGCCCAGGGATCAACCTAAGGAGACTGGGGTCAGATAGGACTGGGCAACGAATATCCTCTTTTGAGCCTCAGTGCTCCCATCTGTAACATGGGAAGAGAGACAGTCCTTCCCTCTTGGGGTTGTCTGCAGGTGGGATGTAGTGTCTGGGGCATAATAAGTGCTCAAGAAAAAGTGGCTAGTAGATAGTCCTAGATGGGGTCTTCTCCAGGCCTCCGGTGCGATGTAGGGACAATGGAGGGGAAGGGAAGGTTTTTAAAACCTTCCCTGGGGTTTGTAACCAACAACTCTGGGCCTCTGTTGTCACTGCCAACCACAAGCACCTGCTGAGCAAACGGCATGCACCTGTCACCCGTCACTCCGAGAAGGGGCTCCAATCCAGCCAGAGCAGGCGGCCTCTATTCTAGGCCAGATCCTGGCTGTGTGCAGCGTCTGTGAGCTCGCCCACCTGTTCTGAAACCCAGCTGGGCTCCAGTCTCTGCCTGTCCCACCTCCCACCCCCAGCTTCCTTCCTGGAGCAAACGTTGATCCGACGCTTTTCATGTCCCAGGGACTGTGCTAGGAACCACAGGGATGCAAGGGCAGAAACCCAAGTTAGCGAGTTTCATACTTTGTGCCATGCTGTGTGCCCAAGGTAGGCATTGCATATGCTTGTCTCAGCCACACAAAGCCTGAGAGGTGTGCTAAACACACCCGTTTTATAGAGGCTCAGACTGAAAGCACTGCTTGGTGAAGGTGGTGGAGTTGATACAAACACTGTGTGTTTCTTTTCTTTTCTTTTTTCTTTTTCGAGACAAGGTCTTGCTCTGTTGCCCAGGGTGGAATGCAGTAGTGTGATCTAGGCCCACTGCAACCTCAAATTCCTGGGTTCAAGTGATTGTCCTGCCTCAGCCTCCTGAGTACCTGGAACTACAGGTATGTGGCACCACACTCGGTTGATTTTTAAATTTTTGGAGATGGGGTCTCATTAGGTTGCCCAGGCTGGTCTCAAACTCCAGGCCTCAAGCAATTATCCCACCTCTGCCTCCCAAAAAGCTAGGATTACAGGCATGAGCCACCGTGCCTGGCCTTGTGTGTTTCTTCAAAGCCCATACTCTTTAATATGCTGCCTGTTACAATAAAGATTACATTGTGAAATGCTGTTACATTTAAAAACCTAGTGCGTAGCTGCCTGAGGTGACTCATGCCTGTAATCTCAGCTATTTGGGAGGTTGAGGTGGGAAGATTGCTTGAGCCCAGGAGTTCGAGGCTGCAATGAGCTATAATTGAGCCACTGCACTCCAACCTGGGTGACAGAGTTAGGCCTTGATTAAAAAAAAACAAAAAAACAACATAGTGCCTAGTACATAGTAAGTGCCAATAAATAGTAGATATAAATCGTACTTGGATTCTAGCTCTCACATAGCCACGGTATGTAGAGTAGGGAGTATGTAGATGTTAATACATCTACATGGTATATAGATACATTAACAACTGACTCAAAAACAGAAGGCAGGGCTGGGTGCGGTGGCTCACACCTGTAAGCCCAGCACTTTGGGATGCAGAGGCGGGCGAATCTTGAGGTCAGGAGATCAAGACCATCCTGGCTAACACGGTGAAACACTGTCTCTACTAAAAATACAAAAAATTAGCTGGGCATGGTGGTGGGCACCTGTAGTCCCAGCTACTCGGGAGGCTGAGGCAGGAGAATGGCGTGAACCCGGGAGGCGGAGCTTGCAGTGAGCTGAGATTGTGCCACTGCACTCCAGCCTGGGCAAAAGAGCAAGACTCCATCTCAAAAAAAAAAAAAAAAAAGAAAAGAAAGCAGAAAGCAGAGCTGTGCAATAGACATAGACTGTGTGAACCACATATGTAATGAAACATTTTCTAGTAGCCACATTAAAAAGAAACAGGTGAAATTAATTCTTACATTTTATTTAGCCCAATATTCCTCAAATATTATAATGCTAACATGTAATCAATATAAAACTGTTATTATTATTATTATTGCTATTATTGAGACAGGGTCTCATTTTGTCACCCAGGCTGGAGTGCAGTGGTGTAATCACAGCTCACTGCAGCCTTGACCTCCTGGGCACAGTCCTCCCTCATCAGCCTCCTGAGTAGCTGGGACTACAAGAATGCGTTACCATGCTCAGCTAATTTCTGTGTCTTTTGTAGAGACAGGATTTTGCCATGTTGCCCAGGCTGGTCTCGAACTCCAGGGCTTAAGTGAACTGCCTGCCTCGGCCTCCCAAAGTGCTGAGAATACAGGTGTGAGTCACCACACTTTGCATTAAAACAATTTTTTTCTGCTTTTTTGTTTTTTTGTTTGTTTGTTTGTTTTTGTTTTTTTGAGACAGAGAGTCTCACTCTGTTGTCCAGGCTGGAGTGCCATGACCTTGATCTTGGCTCACTGCAACCTCCACCTCCCAAGTTCAAGTGATTCTCCTGCCTCAGCCTCCTGAGTAGCTGGGATTACTGGCATGTGCCACCACACCTGGCTAATTTTTGTATTTTTAGTAGAGACAGGGTTTCACCATGTTGTCCAGGCTGGTCTCGAACTCCTGACCTCAAGTGATCTGCCTGCCTCAGCCTCCCAAAGTGCTGGGATTACAGGCGTGAGCCGCTGTGTCTGGCCAAAAAAAAGTATTATTACTATTTTATTTGTTTATTTTTGAGACGGAATTTCACCTTGTTGCCCAAGCTGGAGTGCAATGGTGTGATCTCTGCTCACTGCAATCTCCGCCTCCCGGGTTCAAACGATTCTCCTGTCTCAGGCTCCAGAGTAGCTGGGATTACAGGCACGTGCCACCACACTTGGTTAATTTTTGTATTTTTAGTAGAGATGGAGTTTCATCATATTGGTCAGGCTGGTCTCGAACTCTTGACCTCAGGTGATCCTCCCGCCTCGGCCTCCCAAAGTGCTGGGATTACAGGCGTGAGCCACTGCGCCCAGTCAAAAAAAATTATTAATAAGACATTTTACATTCTTTTTTTTCCAGACGAAGTCTTTGAAATCTCTGTGTAATATAGAGCATCCCAATTCAGGTGCTAAATTTTTATCAGAAATACTTAATCTGTATTTAGATCTCATAAAATTTATGGTTGAATAAATTCAAGTGTAATTTGCATACCCAAGGTGCTCCAAGCAAAGTTTTCCAATAATTGAATGCAGTATTAGTTTTATAGCTTAAATATAAAGGTAAATAAAATTAAAAATTCAGTTACACAGTCCCACTTGCCACATTTCAGTGCCCAATAGCCATATTTGGCCATGGTGTTAAGCAGGGTGGTAGAAAGGACGCCTGTGAGGTAGAGGTTTCCAGGTGCGACTTCAGGGGTTGATATTTAGTGGGGAGAAAATACATGTCAAAACACATGGACAAAAAGAGGCAAATTCTGCGGTTGCCTACCCAATATCTGTAACTCCTTTTCCTTAGCGACTCAATTTAGATTTTTGTTAGGAGTAGCAATAGACCAAATTAAAAAAAAAAAAAAAAAAAAAAAGAGGCCGGGCGCAGTGGCTCACGCCTGTAATCCCAGCACTCTGGGAAGCCGAGGTGAGCAGATCATCTGAGGTCAGGAGTTCAAGACCAGCCTGGCTAACATGGTGAGAACCCATTTCTACTAAAAATACAAAAAATTAGGTGGGCATGGTGGCGCACGTCTGTAATCCCAGCTACTCAGGAGGCTGAGGCAGGAGAATTGCTTGAACCTGGGAGGCGGAGGTTGCAGTGAGCTGAGATCGCACCATTGCACTCCAGCTTGGGGCAACAAAAGCGAAACTCAAAAAAAAAAAAAAAAGAAAGAAAAACCACATTTGTGAGCTTCCTTTACAGATAGTGTTCCTAAGCCATCTCTTCCTAATAGTCACTGGGAAGGCTGGAAACTGTCTCATGCCTGTAATCCCAGCACTTTGGGAAGACCAAGGGAGGGCAGGTGACTTGAGTTCAGGAGTTCGAGACCAGCCTGGCCAACATGGTAAAACCCCGTCTCTAGTAAAAATACAAAAATTAGCCAGGCGCGGTGGTGGGCTCCTGTAATCCCAGCTACTTGGGAGGCTGAGGCAGGAGAATTGCTTGAACCTGGAAGGTGGAGGTTGCAGTGAGTCAAGAGGGTGTCATTGCACTCAGCCTGGGCCACCGAGAAAAAAAAAAAAAAAAAAAAAAAAAAAAAAAAACTAAGTGGAAAGTAGTTGGGTGGAGCTTCCAGGAAAGCACTTTAAAGAATGGGGCTGACTCACCTGAGATACCCTTTTGCCCTCCCTTCTTCCTCCTCCTTTGTGCCTGGAATGAAGACATGATGGCTCGAGTTACAGTAGTAATTGTGTGACCTTGATCACTGAAACCATGCTCTAAGGATACCAGAGCGGAAAGTCAGAATGAACATGGGATATTGATGACCTGGGGGACATGTCAACCTGGACTTCTTTTTTTTTTTTTAAGGTTTCTTTTTTAAGAAAAGAAACCTTTACCTTGTTTAAACCACTGTTATTTCAGTTCCCTGTTACTAGAAGTTAAGCACAATTCCTAACTGATACGAAAGTGTGCAAGTGTCAAAAAAGAAGTGAATAGTTTGGTGTGACTGGTATTATATCTGATAAACCATCCTAGGAAAAGCATTTGTTTATTATTTGCTTATTGAATACTGCTTGCAGGGCTTGTAAAGTATAACGTATGTAATCAGCACCGCTTTCACATTTTATAAATAAGGAAACTGAGACAGAAGTTAAGCAACTCAGTCACGGTCCCAAAGCTAACAAGCAGCGAATGTGGCCGGGCGTGGTGGCTCACGCCTATAGTCCCAGCACTTTGGGAGGCTGAGGCAGGTGGATCACATGAGGTCAGGAGTTCGAGATCAGCCTGGCTAATATGGTAAAACCCCGTCTTTACTAAAAATACAAAAATTAGCCGGGTATGATGGCACATAACCATGGTCCCAGCTACTCGGGAGGCTAAAGCAGGAGAATCACTTGAACCTGCAAGGCAGAGGCTGCAGTGAGCCGAGATCGTGCTACTGCACTCCAGCTTGGGCAACAGAGCGAGACTGTCTCGAAAACAAAACAAAACAACAACAAAAAACCCAAGTAGTGAATGTGGGCTTCCAGTCCAGGCAGTTTGACCAAAGGGCCGCTGTCTTAAGTGGAAGTCGAGGAATTATGGCTGAATAATGTGAAGGAATTTGAACTGGGTTCAGACACATGGACCTTGGCCTGGATGTCCCAATCTCACTTGCCTGGTGTCCTCAGGCCCCTGTGGGTTTCCAAACACCAATTTCAGCTCATCTACTTAGGTGTGCCACACCAGTGGTACACCAGTGTGACTGCACCAACGTGACTGCAATTGTGTGTGTGCCATTGTGCGTCACACCAATGTGACCGCACTCTAGACTGTGGGCCATTCTCCTGGGATTTGCCTCCACGCCCCTTCCCCTTCATGATACACTAACTGGCCTTGTCGAGGTGGCCTGTTGGCTGCACACTGTATTCTGCACATTGCTGGAACCGGTGCCAGCTCTCCTGCTTCCCCGCAAGCTGTTTGGTCCAGCAGGGAGCTTCCTCGTTTTTGCTCTAAGTGCAGTGGCTTTCCCAGGGGGGCCCGCAGCAGGAAGGACTGGAGTCGGTCTTGTCTGAGCCATTGTTCAGTTGGTGGGCATCCGTATGCCATGCTGGGCGTTCACAGCTGGCGTCTATTCTGATTGACCAGTGGCCATGCTGTGCTGGTTATTAAAGAGTTGGAATATTACCCCAGCCTGAGTTATAAACTCTGTGTCTTAGCATTTATATGATCGTGGGCAATACACTTCACTTCTTAGTTTTAATGTACTCATCTATAAAATGGGAATATAACACATCCAGGGGTTACGAAGAGCAAAATCAGAGCACGTTTGCAAAGGACTTAGCAGTGCACCTAGCTCCCTGACTGTGCTTGGTAGCTGGTAGGAACTATTATTTTGCTAGTGACATCTTGGATCTCAAGTGTGGGCAGGTCAGAGCTCTTACTTCCTAGGTTGACTGTGAAGGGTGAGGAACAGCCTTGACATTGAAAAACCGCAGGCTATCAGCTCTAAACTTTGGTCTGGTATAATGGAAGGAACATCAGTCTTGGATTTAGGTATTCTGGGGTCTGGTTCTAACTTAGGCTGCTGATGTGGAACAGTCCCTTGGGAGCTGTGAGTGAGAGGACATGGGACAAAGTCCCATGGGGTCGAGTAGGCTGTGCACATGGGAGAAACTGAGCAACCGGGGACTCGGGATTCAGATACTAGGAGAAGGCAGAGGTAGCGGGCATGGGACCTGCGGATGGGGAACATTCTCTTTTAGAGACGGGGTCTTGCTCTGTGGCCCGGGGTAGAGTGCGGTGGCACTATCACAGCTCACTGTAGCCTCAAGCTCCTAAGCTCAAGTGAAAGCCCAGCCAACTTTTTATTTTTAGTTTTCGTAGAGACGGGGTTTCACTATGTTGTCCAGGGTGGTCTTGAACTCCTGGGGTCAAGTGATCCTCCCACCTCAGCCTTCCAAAATACTGGGATTACAGGAGTGAGCCACTGAGCCCAGCCAAAGGGTCCTCTCTCTCTCTCTCTGTCTCTCTCCCTTTTTGAGATGGAGTCTTGCTCTGTCACCCAGGCTGGAGTACAGTGGCACAATCTTGGCTCACTACAACCTCTGCTTCCCAGGCTCAAGCAATTCTCCTGCCTCAGCTTCCCCAGTAGCTGGGACCACAGATGTCTGCCCACCACACCCGGCTAATTTGGTATTACTAGTAGAGATGGGGTTTCACCATGTTGGCCAGGCTGGTCTCAAACTCCTGACCTCGTGATCCACCCACCTCAGCCTCCCAAAGTGCTGGGATTACAGGCATGAGTCACCACACCCGGCCCCCAACGGTCCTCTCTTAAAGGAGGACAGTTCTGGAAGCCTGGGGTGGCTCCTGACAACTTTGTGAAGGGGAGGGAAATAGAAATAAACATCTATTAAGTTCCTACTATGAGCCAAACTCTGTCTATGTATTATCTTAATTTTTATAAAAGAGTTCAAGAAAGGTTTTTTTTTTTTTTGAGACAGAGTCTCGCTCTGTCACTAGGCTAGAGTATAGCAGCGTGATCTCGGCTCACTGCAATCGCCACGTCCCGGGTTCAAGCAATTCTGTCTCAGACTCCCGAGTAGCTGGGACTACAGGCACACACCACCATGCCCAGCTAATTTTTGTATTTTCAGTAGAGACGAGGTTTCACCATGTTGGCAAGGATGGTCTCGATCTCTTGACCTCGTGATCCACCCGCCTTGCCCTCCCAAAGTGCTGATTTTATCCCCATATTATAGAAGAGGAGATTGAGGCCTAGAGACAGAAGTGATTTGTGCAAGGGCCGTATTGCTGGGAGGCAGCAGAGGAGCCAGAATTCAAATGCAGGCCTGACTGTCCATGGAGTATCTTTTTAGTTTCTTGAAAAATACCAATGTTTGCCCCTCAGGGTTGCCTCCTGCCTCTGTTGTGCCTCTGCCTGACATTTCCTCTGCATCCTCCGAGTGCTTCCCAGGATGGCTTCTTCTTGCCCTGCTGGTCTCTGTTTAAACATTGACCTTTGAGGAGGCCTTCCCTGACCCCTCCTCCCCCCGCCGCACCTACCAGCGTAATTCTGGCTCTTTGAGTGGTTCACTGCGTCACAAGTCACAATCACTTATTAACTTTTTGTTTGCTTCTTTTTATCTAGACAAGGGCTTTACTTTCAAGGAGCTCACATTCAAATGGAGCAGAAAGGCACTGAACCCAGAAACGAATAATTATCTAGGATGGTGGTAAGTGGTGAGAAGAAAATAAAACAAGGCAGCAGGAGAGAAAGTGATGGAGGGAAGCAGAATGCAGACGGGATGATCAACGAAGGCTTCTCTAGGAGGTGATGTTTTTGATGAGATCTGAGAATTGAGGAGAAAGTTGTCTGAAAATCCAGGGAAATGGCCGGGCATGGTAGGTCACTCTGTAATCCCAGCACTTTGGGAGGCTGGGACGGGCTGATCGCTTGAGGTCAGGAGTTTGAGACCAGCCTGGCCAACATGGTGAAACCCCGTCTCTACTAAAAATACAAAAAATTAGCCGGGCGTGGTGGCGGGTGCCTGTAATCCCAGCTACTCGGGAGGCGGAGGCAGGAGAATTGCTTGAACCTGGGAAGTGGAAGTTGCAGCGAGTCAAGATTATGCCACTGCACTCCAGCCTGGATGATAGCGTGAAACTGTGTCCAAAAAAAAAAGAAAAGAAAGAAAGAAAAGGAAGGAAGGAAGGAAGAGAAGGAAGGAAGGAAGAGAAAGAGAGAAAGAGAGAAAAGAAAGAAAGAAAGAAAGAAAGAAAGAAAGAAAGAAAGACAGACAGAAAGAAAGAAAGAAAGAAAGAAAGAAAGAAAGAAAGAAAGAAAGAAAGAAAGAAAGGCCGGCCAGGAGCGGTGGCTCACACCTGTAACTCCAACACTTTGGGAGGTCAAGGCGAGTGGATCACCTGAGGTCAGGAGTTCGAGACCAGCCTGACCCATATGATAAAACTCTGTCTCTGCTAAAAATACAAAAATTAGCTGGGCATGGTGGCAGGCACCTGTAATCCCAGCTACTTGGGAGGCTGAGACAGGAGAATTGCTTGAACCTGGGAGGCAGAGGTTACAGTGAGCTGAGATTTCACCACTGCACTCCAGCCTGGGCAACAAGAGCGAAACTGCATCTCAAAAAAAAAAAAAAAAGAAAGAAAAGAAAGAAAATTCAGAGAAAAGGTATTCCAGGCAGATGGAACAGCCTGTGGAAAGGCCCTGGGGTACAAATGAGTTTTGTGTGTTCAAGAGACAGACAGAAAGTCCAGAGGCCATGTCAAATAAGGCCTTAGAGGCTGAGATAAGGAGTTGGTTCATTGCTTATGGTTTGCCTCGTAATTAAACTGTGAGCTCCATGAGGACAGGAACCTAGTCTGTCTTATTCACCACTGGGTTCCCAGACTCTAGCCTTTGGCACATGACAGGTACTCAACTGAGCCAATAAATGCACGTGTCACCACATTGCCTCCTACACTCCTGCTACATTCCCGTGTGGTTTTCGAGCATTTCTCATGCCTGGCCTTCCTGTCTTCGCTGTGGCGTCTCATTCATTCCAAACCCTAGTTCTGAGAATGCGTCCTAACCCTGTGAGCTCATCAACTCACAAAAGCTCCAGGGTCTACTTCCAGGGAGAGGTGCATCTTTTTTTTTTAATTTTAAATTTTTTTTTTTTTTTGAAACAGAGTCTCACTCTGTCACCCAGGCTGGAGTGCAGTGGCGCGATCTCAGCTCCCTGCAATCTCCACCCTCCTGGGTTCAAGTGATTCTCCTGCCTCAGCCTCCCAAGTAACTGGGACTACGGGCGTGCACTGCTACACTCGGCTAATTTTTTTGTATTTTTGTGGAGACAGGGTTTCACCATGTCGGTCAAGCCGGTCTCATATTTCTGACCTCAAGTGATTCGCCCATCTCTCCCTCCCAAAATGCTGAGATTATAGGAGTAAGCCCCTGAGCCCGGCCAAGAGCTGCATTTGAAAAGCACATTTCACAGGGGTCCGCAAAACTTTATGGCATCAAATGGTGGAGTTCCAGGCCCACGTGTCTGTGCTCACATGCACGTATATACCTCGAGGTCCTAGGGTCCCCTCAGACCCACTCAAGAAAGCTGCCCCGACCCACCAGCTGTTAGGAAACTCGGTCACATCAGTAATTCTATGACTTGCCCTACCGGTGCCCGAGGGAGTGGGAAGTTAATCAGCTTTGCTGGAAAACGCCTGTGAAATGTCGGGAACTCTGTGGTCTGAGAACCATTTAAACTCACGGTACAGTTTGCATTCCAGCCCCAGCCCGGGCTCACTCCACCAGATCTCACACCTGCTCACGGCATGATGTGACATTTACAAACAGTGGACACTCATGGGCCAGCGGGGGACAGGAACGGGGACACCCCTGTACTGCATCTGAGTTGTCCTAGAGTTAATTTAACGATGAAACAATCACCAGACATTCTCCTTTCTCTGGGGAGTGCAAATGGCTTTATAAACACCAGGCCTAGGGCTAGCGAGGGAGGCGGAGGTAAACGGTTTACCTTGGATGGGGAGTGAGTGTTCAGTCCATTAAGGGGAGTCCAAGAGCAGAAGTTAATGGTCCCTCCAGGCCTGGAAGTTAATTCGGCCTTGAAAGTACTTCTCAAAATCCATTTGCCGAACACTTCGGCCCACACTGATCGCGTCCCGCCAACTGCAGTTCAACACATATCTACTGGCCATTTGCTTGGTCCGACTGACTCAGAGACACTGGCCCAGGAAGTCAACGATCTAGGACTTCTCAACTTCTCAAAGCCCTTTGTCTGCAGCACAGGACAGGCAATAAGGCGAGGCAAGGGAGGCGTTGTCTCAGTCCCCAAAAACAACTCTGTAACCGAGAGAAAATATTTAATGCAATATTTTTAAAAAATTAAGATCGGGGAAAAAAAACCAGGATGGACAAAATGGCAAAATGTAAAATATAGACAAGATCTTATCCTCAGTTGTTCAACTTCGACCTCTACCCACAATGACCTTGACCCTCACTCTCATGACATTGACCTTTACTCTTGAAACCCTGACCATCACTGGCCTCACCATAGTCCCAGCCTTGATACAAAGTTATTTTAGGTGGTGGTCCACCTGCGAACACTTTTTTATTTTAATAGTTAACGTTTTTTAAAAAATTATGGACAAGTCATTCCAGTAGGGAATTCACTGTTGGGATGTAACATTTTTATTTTAAAAAATTAATTTTGGGGTCGGGGAGTGGCTCATGCCTATAATTCCGTGCTTTGGGAGGTCGAGACAGGAGAATTGCTTGAGGCCAGGAGTTTGAGACTAGTCCAGGCAACACAGTAAAACTCCATTTCTACAAAAATGAAAAAATTAGCCAAGCCTGTTGGTGCACACCTGTAGTCCCAGCTACAGAGGCCGAGGTGGGAAGATTGCTTCAGACTAGGAGTTCAAGGCTGAAGTGAGCTGTGACTGTGCCACTGCACTCCAGCCTGGGTGACAGAGACAGACACTGTCTTTAAAAAAATTAAAAAGTGAAAAAAAAAAAAAAAAAAAGGCCGGGCGTGGTGGCTCATGCCTGTAATCTCAGCACTTTGGGAGGCCAAGGTGGGCAGATGGCCTGAGCTCAGGAGTTTGATACGAGCCTGGCCAACATAGTGAAACCCTGTCTCTACTAAAAATACAAAAAAATTAGCTGGGCATGATGGCACGCACCTGTAGTCCCAGCTACTCAGGAGGCTGAGGCATGAGAATTGCTTGAACCCGGGAGGCGGAGGTTTCAGTGAGCCGAGATTGTGCCACCGCACTCTAGCCTGGGTGACAGAGTGAGACGTCATCTAAAAAAAA
>NW_012107585.1:1236353-1243806 GCF_000951045.1 Mandrillus leucophaeus
GGATCACCTGAGGTAAGGAGTTCGAGACCAGCCTGACCAACATGGTGAAACCCCCTCTCTACTAAAAATACAAATATCAGGCGGGTGTGGTTGTGGGTGCCTGTAATCCCAGCTACTTGAGAGACTGAGTGATGAGAATCGCTTGAACCCAGGAGGCGGACTTTGCAGTGAGCTGAGATCGTGTGACTGCACTCCTGCCTGGGCGACAAGAAAGAGACTCCATCTCAAAAAAAATCCATAAAAATCATATTTTATGACTGCATGGTTATAAAGATTCATACAAGCCAGACTCAATTATATCCACCTTTACATCAACACCATCAACATACGCACCTTGCTTATTTTGAGCAGCAAAATATTTTTGGGGCCTCCAGCAAAGCTCATGTCCACAAGCAGTGTGGCTGCTATGCCGAATGGAGAGGCTGGCCCTGCTGCACCGGGGCAGGTATGTATGTATGCATGCATGTGTTTTGTGATGGAGTCTTGCTCTGTCACCCAGGCTGCAGTGCAGTGGCACAATCTCGGCTCACTGCAACCTCTGCCTCCTGGGTTCAAGCGATCTCCTGCCTCAGCCTCCTAAGTAGCTGGGACTACAGGCGCCCACCACCACGCCCAGCTAATTTTTGTATTGTTAGTAGAAACGGGGTTTCACCATTGGCCAGGCTGGTTTCGCACTCCTGACCTTGTGATCCGCCTGCCTTGGCCTCCCAAAGTGCTGGGATGAGCCACCGCCCTGGCCAGGGGCAGGCACTTATATACATAATCCTTTAATTTTCGCAATGCCTCAGGCAGGCACCATTAGCTCATTTTATAAATGACAATAAAGAGGCCCAGCGACATTTAGCAATTTGCCGAAGGTCACACAGCCAGTGAATAGCAAGGCAGATATTTGAACCCAGGTCTGATTCTGGAGTCTGCCCTTTCGGGGCCCCCACTCTCCCGCAGCAGCCCAGGAAGTGAGATAATCTGAAGAGCTGCCAATCCCTGAGTGATCCATCATGTCCCTTGGTAATGGAAATTGTGATTATGCTCAAGGCTGGTTCCCGCGAGGCCCATAAGATGTCAGTGGTCTGCAGGAAGACCCCAGTGTTCTGACCTTGTGGTCACCTGGGCTTCACCACACACTCAGGCTAGTTTCTAAAGAGTCTCCAGGTGTTTCAGCTGCAGCCCCCAGACGGCGAGCTGTCCTCAGAGCCTCTGAGACACAGGGCACCGTCCTCCAAGTCTCAGACTCCAACAGAGCAGGCTGTTGTTTGTTTCATGCTTCTGTGTTCTTGAAAAGGACAAAGCAAAAAAGAGAGATAAAGAACTTTGGACGCAGACCAAAGCCGCTCAGGTTTTTAACTCTGTGTCCCCTTGCAGGCTCCTCCGTGAGACAGGCCTGACAAGTGTCACCTGAACAAGGGGTCAAAGCCATTCCGTTCCACGCATGCGGCACTGCAATTTTAAACAATTGTGGCTTGAGACAAAGATCCTCCTGAGAACGCGAAATCCAAGAGTTTGCAGTTTCCAGCTTTGGCGCTCCCTGAATTATACATGGGCAAAACCCCCTTGAAGGCTGCTTTTTAAGCCGTGAGGGGAAGGCGTGTAATTTTGGTCTCTAGCATTCTGCTGAAGCACTTGCCAAGGACAAGGCCCCTTCCTCATCAAGTGGCGTTTGCCTACGAACCAAACGGGGCCTTTGACGCCTCAAATAGCTTCAAGCTGCCAGCAGAAAGGAGGCAAAGGGGATCGGCACGTCCTCTCTTTGCCAGTCTTGAATCCTGAAGGTTCGGAGAGACGGGGAAACTGGGCTCCTGTCCCTGCGGTGGCAGCTGTGACACAGGCCAGAGTGACATTCTTCCCCTTCCTGGCTGGAAAGAGGGAAAGTGCTGTAAACCTCTGGAAAGGGGCAGGGGGCCAGGAGAAGCTGACTGAGCCAGGGCAGGAGAGGCACAGCAGAATCCAGCTAGGGTATAGGCAGCCTGGCCACCCTCTTCGAAAGGCAACCACTCCAGGTCCAGGCTGCCCAGCACTGCGCCAGGCGCAACAGGGACAGTGACACTTCCCACTTCTATAATGGAGCAACTGGTCTTCAGGGCTCTGTAGCTCCCTACCCACTGGGAGGGAGTTCTTGAGACTGTCTTCTCTCCCTGAGCTTTGCCCAGGGATAGTGGGTGATGGCATTCAAAGGACCTAAGTTGGCTGAGATCATTTGGCTCGGTGGTGGCTAAGGATACGGGCCCTGGTGACAGTCATGGGTGCTTTATAACTTATTAGCTAAAAATGTGACTCTGAGCCAGTTATTGCACCTCTTAGATCCTCAGTTTCCTCTTCTGAAGAATGGGCTGATTGCCCCCATTGAAGTATCACAGTTTGTTGTGCAGATAAAATCAATGCAGGCTGAGTGCCTGTAGCTCAGTAACTGAGCAGATTTTAAGCACTCGAAAAATGAGAGTCAGTGGGAGCAGTGGCACACACCTATAATCCCAGCACTTTGGGAGACTGAGGAGAGAGGATCGCTTGAGCCCAGAAGTTCAAGACCAACTTGGGTAACATAGTGAGACCCACATCTCTACAAAACACACACACACACACACACACACACAGCTGGTCATGGTGGCATGTGCCCGTAGTCCCAGCTACCTGGGAGGCTGAGGTGGGAGGATTGCTTGAACCTGGGAGTTCCAGGCTGCAGTGAGCCATGATTGTGCCACTGCACTCCAGCCTGGGTGACAGAGCCAGACCCTATCTCTAAAAAACAAAACAAAAACAAAACAAAAAAAGAAGCTATCTTTATTATTTGGATCTTGTAGAGAAATAAATGCAATAGAGCATGTGTGTGTGCATGTGTGTATGTGTTTGTGTGTGTATGAATGTGTATGAATGTGTGTATGCATGTGTGTGCGCGTGTGTGTGCATGTATGCGAGTGTGTGAGTATGCATGTGTGTGCAGGTGTGTGAGTATTCATGTATGTGTGAGTATGCATGTATGAGTATGTGTGTGTGTATCTGTGTGAGTGTGTGAGTATGCATGTGTATGTGTGAGTATGCATATGTGTGTGTATGAGTGTGAGTATGTGTGTGTATGTGTGTGAATATGCGTGTGTGTATACGTGTGAGTATGCATGTATGTGTGAGTACACATGCATGTGTGTATGTGTGTAAGTTGTGTGTGTGCATGTATGAGTATGCATGTGCATATGCATGTGAGTATGTGTGTGTGCATGTGTGTGAGTATGCATGTGTATTGTGTGAATATGCGTGTATGTGTGTGAGCATGCATGTATTTTGAGTATGCATGCGTGTATGAGTATGTGTGTGTGCATGTGTGTGAGTATGCATGTGTGTGTGCATATGTGTGTGTGTGTCAGTATGCATGTATGTGTGAGTATGCATGTGTGTGTGCATGTGTGTGAGTATGCATGTCTGTCAGTATGCATGTGTGTGTGTGAGAATGCGTGTGTGTTTGTGTGTGAGTATGCGTGTGTGCGTGTGAGTATGCATGTGTGTATGTGTGAGTATGCGTGTGTGTATGTGTGTGAGTATGCGTGTGTGTATGGGTGTGTACATGTGTGCGTGTGTGTGAGTATGCGTGTGTGTGTGTGTATGTGTGTATGTGAGTATGCATTTGTGCGTGTGTGTGAGTATGCATGTGTATGAGTGTGAGTATGCCTGTGTGCATGTGAGTATGCATGTGTGCCTGTGTGTGAGTATATGCATATGTGTGTGTGAGTATGCATGTGTGTGTGAGTATGCGTGTGTGTGTGAGTATGCATGTGTGCGTGTGTGAGAGTATGCACGTGTGTGGGTGCATGTGTGCACACTCAAACCAAAAGGTCAGGGGAAAAACATTCTCCCCACTAGAAGCGGGAACCTGAGAAGGACAAATGCTTCATTATTTAGATTCGAAAGCTACTCATTAGGCAAGACTAGAGCACTTAGGAAGAAAAGCTGACCTACAAGTGTAAAATGTTATTATAAGTAATGACAATGATTATAGGATGAGGGTGTGAGCTGAAAGAGGGAAAGCTGGAGAGGTTAATGTCCATTAACTACCGAGAATTAGGATATTGGCTTCTGCAGACACCTCTGGCTAAGCCCAACAGTCTGTTTATTTACCTCGTAGGAAGCTCTTAGCACATCAAAAAGGTATTTCAAACACAACCCTCACCCCCAACAATTAGCTTTGGGAAGAAGAGTAAATATGGATGCAATTTATCACTCTGAGGGCCCTACTATCCGAGACAGGTGCCTGTCAGTGAAATAAAACAGACCCCAAGCCGCACCAGGAAGATCAACCCAGAAGCAATTTGCTAATTTGCTGATCACGGGTGGACAGTCGTTGCTCAAGGGCTTTGGTGACACACAAACAATTCATATCTTTCTGCTAATTCTCATAATCTGAGTCAAATGTTTCCTTTTGGAACCAGTAGGGGAAATAATGACTCAGGAGTGGGTTGAGTCAATTTCACTAGCTTTGCTTTGTCCCCCTTTAACTTAAAAATGTAATTAGAAAGAAACGGAACACTGATGGCAAAGAGCCATGGGAGAGGGACTTGACTGGAGGGGACCATCCATCCCAGTTGGCCCCGGACCCAGGGGTTGTCTGGAATGTAGGACTTTCTGTGCTAGGACTGGGACAGTCCCGGGTGAGTGGGGATGGTTCGTCAGTCACCCTACCTATTTCCCCCTTCCTGTGGCCCCATGCAGGTGTCGGGCAATCCCAGCCGGGAGTAATAGTGGGTAAAAGTTGGTTTGTAGTTGACTTTAAGAAATTCTAGGCTGGGCACAGTGGTTCATGCCTGTAACCCCAGCACTTTGGGCGGCCAAGGTGGGAAGATCGCTTGAGGCCAGGAGTTTGAGATCAGCCTGGCGAACATGGTGAAACCCCATCTTTACTAAAAATACAAAAATTAGCTGGGCGTGGTGGTGCGTGCCTATAGTCCCCTACTCAAGAGTTGAGGTGGGAGGATTGCTTCTGCCCAGGAGGTCACAGCAGTGAGCTGTGATCATGCCACAGCACTCCAGCCTGGATGACGGAGCAAGACCCTGTCTCAAAAGAAAAAAGAAACTCTACCTCCTCCCATATGGCAAAACAGACTGTGAACCCATTAGCAACAGGAATGTGATGTCGCGTGGGGCCTGAGTGGGAGTAGCAGCAACCGAGGGAACAAGTCCAGAGAGGCTTCCGATAGGCGAGTGTGCGAGGGTCCGAGAGCTGATCCTGCACAGATGACGTTACCTCCCAGGGAACTCTTGATGGGAAACGGCAGGGCCCTGTGACATTCTGCAGATTCTGACATTTCTGTCCCCTCCTCCATCTATATCTGAGCATGTTACAGAAACCAGGGCAATAATGCACACTTTCTTCGCGAAATGCACATAATTCTACCGTTTCGGCTGGTTCCATTGCTTCTGAGATTTCTCATATAAATATCTATGCGTGTGCGTTTGTGTGTACATTTCTTGACATATTTACGAAGCCCCAGTTTGCCAACCTTCAGGGCATAATGCAAGAACTATTTTTCATCCTAATCTGCTGTAATGACATGTTTTATTATACTATTTCAGCTGTTTCCATTGCTTTCGCTGTTTCATGTTTTATGTATTTTAACTAATGCTTTAATTTTAGTACGTTGTGCCCTAAGGTGACTTCACAAGGCTTCCTTTGGAAGATCGACGGGGATTCACAGCAATGGCAATTGAAGGTTCTACCCACACCCGGCATGATGCAGATGTGGAGATGGGAACGGAGGGCAGGGTGGGAAGGCCGGCGGCTTAGGGCCTGGTGTTTGTAATACCGAGATGTAGAGTCATCCTAGGTTTGCTCAGGGCTTTAACCCAGTTTTAGCCTGAAAGCCCAGCATCTCAGAACCCGCACAGTTGTGGACAAACCAGGGTGGGTTGGTCACCCTACCAAGATGACGGGCTTGATTTTGATATTTGGTTAGGCTGCTTAAGAGGTAGGAGGTGTCTGTCTCAGTGTACCAAAGAAAGGGCCTGAGGTTTGGAGTCCCCTCCTCTTAGTTTCAAGCCCAAGTTCTGCCAGTACTGTAATAGTCATTTGAATCTGATGAAATCACTTTAGATCCTCTCTAAGCCTCCGTTTCCTCATCTAGAAAATGGGGCTGGGAAAGCATCTCTTGGAGAACTGCTGTCAGGGATAGAGGGAGCGGTCCATGTTTTCTGCCTGGCACTTAGGGAGTGGTTGAGGTGGCGGCACTTCACTAGCCAGCTGTGGGATCTTGGCCTGATCATTCCACTTCTCAGAGGTTCCCATTCCCTGTTCTCCTACCTGATAATGAAGGAGTCAGACAGGATCCCTTTTTTTTTTTTAGAGACAGGGTCTCACTCTGTCGCCCAGGCTAGAGTGCAGTGATGCAATCATAGCTCACTCGAACTCCTGGGCTGAAGGATCAACTGACTAAAACAAATTTTTTTTTTTGAGACAGACAGGGTCTCACTTTGTTGCCTAGGCTGGCTGTGAACTCCTGGTCTCAAGTGATCCGCCTACCTCAGCCTCTCAAAATGCTGGGATTGCAGACAGGAGTCACTGTGCCCAGTCCCCAGACCAGATACTTTTGAAGTGCTCGAAGTCCACATCCCAAGGCAAAGTGAAGGGCAGAGGCCACCACCTAGACCTTCTAGATTTAAGCACCAAGGATTCCCCTTAGCCCGTTTACACCCTTCAGCAATGGGGGCAGAGGAGCACAAGAGGAATAATAGTAATAATAATAGTGGTTGTAATAATAATAGCTTCTGTTTCCAGAGAGCTTGCTGTGTGCCAGGCAAGCCCTGTGTTAAGCATTACTCTTTACCTTCCCATTTGATCCCTTCCACAGGACACATGGGAATAAGTGAGAGGATAACACCCATTTTGTAGAGCAGGAGATGGATATTCAGAGAGGTGAAGACCCCCCCTTTTTTTTTTTTGACATAGTGTCTCACTCTGTTGCCCAGGCTGGAGTGCAGTGGCACAATCTCGGCTCACTGCAACCTCCGCCTCCCAGGTTCAAGTCATTCTCCTGCCTCAGCCTCCTGAGTAGCTGGAATTACAGGCACCTGTCACCATGCCCGGGTAATTTTTGTATTTTAGTAGAGGCAGGGTTTCACCATGTTGGCCAGGCTGGTCTCAAACTCCTGACCTCAAGAGATTTGCCTGCTTCAGCCTCCCAAACTGCTGGGATTACAGGCGTGAGCCACCACACCTGGCCTGAAGACGTTTCTTGAAGACCACATAACATGCAAGTGGTCAAGCAGGCATGTGACATTCGTGACTGCAATGTTCACCATGATATCTTGCAGCCATCTTGTCTGGAACATCCCTTTCTGTTCCCAGCCCATGGTAGTAAACAGGGCGACACTCAGTCTTTCCTACCTGCTTGTCTCCTTCCTCATTTTCCCTCCAACACACCAGACTCTGGGTCCTCCTGCCACTTTTGGGTCTTTTTTTTTTTTTTTTTTTTTTTTT
>NW_012107585.1:1244231-1255017 GCF_000951045.1 Mandrillus leucophaeus
TTGCCCAGGCTGGAGTGCAATGGCAAGATCTCGGCTCACGGCAACCTCCATCTACCAGGTTCAAGCTGTTCTACCTCAGCCTCCCAAGTAGCTGGGATTACAGGCATGTGCCACCACGCCTGGCTAATTATGTATTTTTAGTAGAGACAGGGTTTCTCCATATTGGTCAGGCTGATCTTGACCTCCCGACCTCAGGTGATCCGCCCGCCTTGGCCTCCCAAAGTGTTGGGATTACAGGCGTGAGCCACCGTGCCCAGCCCATTTCTTTCTTTTTAATCCCCATGCCCTCTCTTGGAAAACCTCTTCTTCACACTGCAAAGCCCAGTTCCTCTGTCCAAGGCGATATCCTCTTAGACTCTCACTCGTGGCTTATCTGCTGATTCAGTTACTGGTCTTCCCTATCCCTGACATAAAATGATGGGAAGTTGATGGAAAGTTTTTGTTGGTCAGAAAAGCCCCAGCTGTCTCACTCATGTCGCCTGGATGGCAATTGGCCATCATGCTTCAGAGCCTGGAGATGTGCTACCACACACCACTGTGTTTCATTCTTACTGGGCACCGGGAGGCGGGCACTGGGAAGCAGGCACCATCATTCCTATTTCTAGATCTGGCTAAGAAAATTACACTTTTTTTCTGGCCAGGCGCGGTGACTCACACCTTTAATCCCAGCACTTGGGGAGGCCGAAGTGGGTGGATCTCTTGAGATCAGGAGTTCAAGACCAGCCTGGCCAACATGGTGAAACCCCCGTCTCTACTAATAATATAAAAAGTAGCCGGGGCGGGGCGTGGTGGCTCACGCCTGTAATCCCAGCACTTTGGGAGGCTGAGGCGGGCGGACCACGGGGCTGGGAGATCAAGACCATCCTGGCAAACACGGTGAAACCCCATCTCTACTAAAAATACAAAAAATTAGCTGAGCGTGGCGGCGGGCGCCTGTAGTCCCAGCTACTGGGGAGGCTGAGGCAGGAGAATGGCGTGAACCCGGGAGGCGGAGCTTGCAGTGAGTGGATATCGCGCCACTGCACTCCAGCCTGGGCGACAGAGGGAGACTCCGTCTCAAAAACAAAAGGAAAAAAGAAAAAAGAAAAAGAAAGAAAGAAAGAGAGAGAGAGAGATAAAGAAGGAAGGAAAGAAAGGAAGGAAGGAAGGAAAGAAAGAAAAAAAAGAAAAGAAAAGAAAAGAGAAAAGAAAAGAAAAGAAAGAAAATAAAAAGAAAATTACAGCCGGCGGGCTGGCTGGCTGTTTTTGTCAATAAAGTTTTATTGGACACAGCCATGCGCATTCATTTATGGAAAACCATGGCTATTTCCACACTACAGCAACAAAGTTAAATGGTTGCCACAGAGACTATATATAATGCTTCGCAAAGATATTTACTATTTGGCCCTTTGCAGAAAAAGTGTACCAACCCCTGTAAATCAAGACGAAGACGGAGGTTCAGAGAAGCTTTAGCAACCTGCCCTAGTTTTCTCAGTGAGCCAAGGACGGCCTGGGGCTCAAATCTGAAACCCCAGACTTTAAGGCAGGTTTAACTCCATTCTTGCTTTCTCCCAGGGCTCCCTTGCGCGGAGGTTCCCGGTGCTCTGCATTCCACCGCATAGGTGGCTCTTGCCTGGTTTTGGGGGCTCAGGGCAGCAGCTAGCTGGAGACTTCAAGTGCAGGCACTTAAGGCACGATGGAACCAGAGAAAAGAAAGTTGGCTGGGGAAGTTTTGTTTATTTGTTTGTTTTCATTTTCTGAAGGCTGGAAGTGCATTTGCTAAAGAACCTCACTTCTACCGATCTCATTTTCCACGCACTTACAAACGGACCAGCGGTTGCAAAAGTGAGTCTCTCCTCGCTGAACTGCTCTGCTGTTTCCAGTTTCTGAGGGGCCATCTCGGGCAAGGCTTGGATGGGGCAGGGCCTTCTCTAGGTCTTGGGACCGCCCCTCATCGCAGGAGACAAAACTCCTTCCCACATCCCACATTCAGGCTCCTCTGATGTCCCCTCCCCCGCACCCAACCCGCACCCACCTTCCCCGTTTCAACCGCCCAACTCCCCTCTCCCCAGCATCTCCAGGGGTCTGCGTTCTCCCTCCCAGCCCTGGGAGCTTTATTTCAAGCTGAGATACAATGACAGATCATGTTCTTTTTCTCTTTCCTTCTTCTTTTTAATAAAGCTGTTTTGTGTCTCCACACCACCCCCCTTCTACATTCCTTGCATCTTAGTCTTCCCGTCCCCCTCCTGTAGGAAATGTCTAGGATTCTCTCACTGGGGTGTAATGGTTAAATTGCTACCAGCTGATTAAACAGCAGCAGTCGAAGCTGTAATCCTCAGCGTTCAGGAACCTGGGAAGGCAGGGACGAGTGCCCTGACCGCTTAGCCCCTTCTGACCCCCCTGCCAGGCGCCCGCCCAGTTTCACTCCTTTCATTTGTCCCGGGTTGCTTAATAGAATCTGCTGGGAAGGGGCGAGGGGCGGAGAAGGAGGAGGAGGGAGGAGGGAAGAGGGAAGAGGGGAGGAGGAGAGAGTCCCTCCACCCGCTCTGGCTCAACCTCCAAGGAATGTTGCTCCCACCCCTGTCCCTTTCCTGCCCCCCTGTAAAACCACAAACACACACACTCTCTCACACATGCACATACTCACGTTAGCTTACACTCTCACATGTTCACACACTTACAGATATTTGCATACTCACCCACAGCCACACACACACATCCACATGCTCCCTTGTTCATACACACAGTCACGCACACACTTTCTCGAACTCATACATACAGACACACATACACACTCATGCTCACACGCAGTCACATATGCATAAACACATGATCACACAGTCACACACATTCACACACTTTGATACCCCTCAGAGCCAGTCTCTTTCTCATTCTCTGCAGAATGAAGACCAGATGAAGGAGAAACCCCACCTACCCTGCCCCTCCTCCTGGGAAAGCTTCCTCCCCGCACCTGCCCCCCATATAGGGAAGGGTCAGAAAGATGGGAACTGTGAGATCAGAGATGGGGCTGGGAAGCGGGAAAATGCAGGCTTTGGGTGCGGGCAGCCAGCGGCAGGATCCTGGAGTCAGGACTTCCTTTCTTCCTGCCTCTCTGTGCTTTATTTGCAGACAGGGACAACAGCCGGGCAAGGTGGCCATGGGGATCGAGTGGGAAAAGCACCCAGCCCAGCCAGGCAGGCACAAAGCACGTGTTACCTCAATGATCTGTGCTGGGTGCTGGGGTGCAGTGCAACTGGCATAGCCTTCTGCACCCTTGAAAGCCACGTGTCCCTTGGGCTCCTTGATGGACACTTCCTACCCTTGGCTCTTCACCTGCAAACTGACCTGTGACCATCAGATGAGACCCTGTGTGTGCAAAGATGCAGCCACAACTCAGCACATGCCACGGTCCCACAACGATGGTTTTCCTGTATGATTAACGTTGCCGTCGATTCAGGCTCTGGACTAAGAATAGCAGGGGGCAGCCAGCCTCCTTGGGAAAGTTTATTTCCGTGGAAAGTATAGTTCAGATGAGTGGAGGATCTGGCCTCGATTCATCCTCCCTCCCTCACACTTAGTCAGAAACCAGGGAAGGGCCTACTGGATGGAGGGGGAATTGGCTCACAAGCACTGGAAGTTTGCCACTGCTCCAAGTACACTGCTCTCTGAAGCAACCTTTCTCTTTCCCCTGGGAGAAAAAAACCTCCAAGCAGGGTGTAGGAGAGGGCAGAGGGAATGGCTGCCGAGGGCCCTAGGCCAGCCTCGTTTCTGTGCAGCGGGTTGAATGGCCTCTCCCATTCCTGTCCCCCTGGAAACTCAGAAAGTGATCTTCTTTAGAAACAGGGTCTTTGCAGACGTCATTCAGGTAAGAATGAAGATGACATCATACTGGGTTAAGGTGAGCCTTTTACTTTTCTTTCTTTCTTTCTTTCTTTCTTTTTTTTTTTTTTTTTTTTTGAGGCAGAGTCTCACTCTGTCACCTAGGCTAGAATGCAGTGGTGTGATTTCAGCTCACTGCAACCTCTGTCTACCGGGTTCAAGCGATTCTCCTGCCTCAGCCTCCAGAGTAGCTGGGATTACCGGTGCCCACCACCATGCCCAGCTAATTTTTGTATTTTTAGTAGAGATGGGGTTTCACCATGTTGGCCAGGCTGGTCTTGAACTCCTGGCCTCAAGCGATCCTCTGGCTTCAGCCTCCCAAAATGCTGGGATTACAGGGGTGAGCCACTATGCCCAGACCAAAGCGAGACTTAAATCCAATGTGAGTGTCCTAAAGAAAGCTAGAGAAGGACCTAGAGACTGTGAGGACAGAGGCTGACATTGGAGCGATGCAGCCACAAGCTAAGGAACTCCAGGAGCCACCAGAAGCTGGAAGGACACTGGAAGTGACATTTTGATTTTGGACTTCTGGCCCCCAGAACTGGGAGAGTAACACATTCCTGTTGTTGTCAGCCATGCAGTGTGCGGTAATTTGTTAGAGTAGCCACAAGAAATGAATACACTTTGCAAAGCATGTGTCAATGATCCCATTTTACGGATAGGAAAACCAAGGCACAACGAGGGAAAATCCTTTGTCTAAAAATCACACAGGTGGTTGGAAGTGAAGGCAGGATTCCAGCCCAGGTCTGTGTGATTCCGGCACCTGGACCCTGGACCACCGAATTCACAGAGAAGGGACATTTCTGCAGGGGACAGCCGTGGTCAAAGAGAGGAATAAAGGCAAGTGTTGGTTTCCTCAGAAGGCAGCAAAGAGACGGGCAAGGAAGCTGTGGCAAGGGGTCTGGGAGATGGGACCCACCGTCTCAGACATCCTCCCCTAGGCTTAGAGCCCACCTCGGGGAAGGGTCGCTGAGGATTCCATTGGAATTTCTCCCAACCCTTCAGCCACCTCTCAATCTGGAGAGCCAGGGGGTTGTTGTGAGACAAAGAAGCAAAGGACCTTGGTCACAACTGACCAGAACATTCTTCCTGTCTGGGAGCTGCCCTGATCTTGCAGTGGGCAGTGAGCTACTATAGCTGCCCTCCGGGAGGCTGAGTATTTACCTAGAGGCAGTGCTGGGGCTGCCGGCCAGGGAGCAAAATTTAAGGAGGCACTCGTTCTCAGGGCCATGCATGATGTTCAGGGTCGTGACTTGCGTGAACCTGAGAATGAGCGCCTCCTTAAAAATTGCACCTGGTTTGCCTGGCCCTATTCCTGGCCCCATCCCAGGGATAATTTATCAAAGGAATAGAGTGTATTTGGGGTCCATTGGCAGCTGGTAAGTGCAGAGTCACACAGACCTGGGCTCAAATCCTGACTTCAGCCACTTAATAACTGAGTGACCAGGCATGGGTCTGTTCTTTTACTTGAGCTCAGTTTTCTCATCTATAAAATGGGGATTATAGAATAAAACTGACCTCATAGGTGGTTGTGGGATTAAACAAGAGTATGATATAAAGTACATGGCACTCTATAATGTTAGCTTATTATTATCTTTTTTTTTGGCAGCTTAGAAAGAGGAAGTTCGTGGGTTGCAAAGTGAGTAATGGCTGCATCTGGGAGCTGATCAAAGGTGGCCAGCTAAGTTGAGCAGCTGGTTCGGTGTATGAGAGTTTACAACACTGGTAATTTCCTTCTTTCCTTTTTCTTTTCTTTTCTTTCTTTCTTTCTTTCTTTCTTTCTTTCTTTCTTTCTTTCTTTCTTTCTTTCTTTCTTTCTCTTTTCTTTTCTTTTCTTTTCTTTCTTTCTTTCTTTCTTTCTTTCTTTCTTTCTTTCTTTCTTTCTTTCTTTCTTTCTTTCTCTTTTTTTCTTGTATGAGAGTTTACAACACTGGTAATTTCCTTCTTTCCTTTTTCTTTTTTCTTTCTTTCTTTTTTTTTTTTTTAGACAGTGTCTCACTCTGTTGCCCAGGCTGGAGTGCAGTGGCGTGATCTCAACTCACTGCAACATCTGCCTCCCAGGTTCAAGCAATTCTCCTGCTTCAGCCTCCTAAGTAGCTGGGACTACAGGCACATGCCACCAGGCCCAGCTAAAATTTTGTATTTTTTAGTAGAGACGGAATTTCACCATGTTGGCCAGGCTGGTCTTGAATTCCTGACCTCAGGTGACCCACCCGCCTCAGTCTCCAAAAGTGCTGGGACTGTGCCTGGCCAACACTGGAAATTTCTTGCTTAAGGAAATTCTAAGCTCATACTGGGAGGATGAGGCCAGGACATGCGGTTGCAGCGGACATCCATAGCTGCAGGGAGCCTCGCTTGCTCGGCTCTTCCACGTGTGTGAAACCATCACACTCCTCTAGGCACCGCCCAGGACATCTCCTGGTGGAGGAGCACTAGAGAGTGTCCAGCTTCCCCTAGATCCACCTCTGACCATCTGATCTGATTACTTCCTAACGTCCTGTTTGTTTTCCTCTAAACCAGAGAAGACGTTGAGCTGGGTCATTGGTGATAAGGGCAGGTTGGGCTGAGCAACCGAATCTGTTCCTCTCCAAGCAACAGATCTTTTCTAAAGGTCAGCTCTGGTCAGATCCACTGCCCACGAAGTGGTTCATAGTCGCACCACCATAAGTTCACAATTCTCCAAGCCAACAACGGCGTGTGGTCCACCAGCCTCCACAAATGCTGACAGGTGAAGGCAGACAGTTCCTTGGAGCAGTTGACCTGGCTTTACTTTATTTTATTTGTTTTATTTTATTGAGACAGAATCTTGCTCTGTTGCCCAGGCTGGAGTGCAGTGGCCCGATCTCAGGTCACTGCAACCTCCGCCTCCAGGGTTCAAGTGATTCTTGTGCCTCTGTCTCTTGAGAAGCTGAGATTACAGGTGTGTGCCACCACGCCCGTCTAATTTTTGTATTTTTAGTAGAAATGGGGTTTCACCATGTTGGCCACACTGGTCTTGAACTCCTGGCCTCAAGTGATCTGCCTGCCTCAGCCTCCCAAAGTGTTGGGACAGGCATGAGCCGTGTCGCCCAGCCTTATTTTATTTTTTGAGATGGAGTCTTACTCTGTTGCTCAGGTTGGGGTGCAGTGGCACAGTCTTGGCTTACTGCAGCCTGTGCCTCCCAGGTTCAGGTGATTCTCCTGCCTCAGCCTCCCAAGTACCTGGGATTACAGGCATGCGCCACCACGCTCAGCTAATTTTTGAATTTTTAGTATAGACAGGGTTTCACCATGTAGGCCAGGCTGGTCTTGAACTACTGACCTCAGGTGATCCACCCACTTCGGCCTCCCAAGGACCTGAGATTATAAGCATGAGCCACCACACCCAGCCCACTTGACCAGCTTTGACTTTTTAAGCCCATTGATTTGCTCTCCTGTCCCTTGTTCCCACTCTAGAGAGAGAGGCGAGACTACAGTGTCCCTACTTCCCGCCTTTTTTTTTTTTTTCTTTTTTTTTTTTTTTTTTTTTTAAGGGCTGGGCTGCCATCTGCCCAAGTCAACACCCACCTAATTTTCCGGCGTAAACTGCAGCCCTCGTTTGCTTCCTCGGGCTTGGCCTGAACCCAGCACCTTAATCTGTACCTTGGCCAGACTCCCAATGCAGATGCAATGTGTACGCTTCCCCATTAGCACAATTATCACATCACTAATGAGGGCTGCTACCATTTATTGAGCTGTTACTATATGCCAGGCTCTGTGCTAAAAGTTTTCCCCACATCATCTCATTTAGAACTGGCATTAACCCGAAGAGCAGATGATTATTTTATGAATGAGCACACTGAAGCAGAGAAATGGGAGTGCTTGACCAAGGTCACCCGTTTGGGAAGAAGCAGGGCGAGTACAGGTCTGTTCCACTTCACACTGCTGGCCCTGAACTTCCCAATCAACTACACCGTTCTTTAGTTACCTGCAACCTCATCCCCTGTACCGCAAACCATGGCTCCCTATGTTCCCTAGGGTACTGGATTTTTGAGAACAGGGAGGCACAACTATTATTTTAAAGAAATTACATGAAGTGGTGGGGCGTGGTGGCTCACTTTTGTAATCCCAGCACTTTGGGAGGCCAAGCTGGGAGGATCACGTGAGCCCAGGAGTTCAAGTCCAGCCTGGGTAACATAGTGTGACCTTGTCTCTACGAAAGAATTAGAAAGATAGCCAGGCATGGTAGCACGCGCCTGTAATCCCAGCTCCTCAGGAGGTGGGAGGATCACTTCAGCCTGGGAGGTTGAGGTTGCAATGAGCCATGATCACACCACTGCACTCTAGCCTGGGTAATAGAGCAAGACCCTGTCTCAAAAAAGAAGAAAAAAAAAGAAAAAGAAAAGAAATTATATGGGCTGGGTGTGGTGATTCACGCCTGTAATCCCAGCACTTTGGGAGGCCGAGGTGGGTGGATCACTGGAGACCAGGAGTTGGAGATCAGCCTGGCCAACATGGTGAAACTCCGTCTCTACAAAAAATACAAAAATTAGCTGGGGGTGTTGGTGTGTGTCTGTAATCCCAGCTACTCGGGAGACTGAGGCAGGAGAATTGCTTGAACCTGGGAGGCAGAGGTTGCAATGAGCAACATGGTGCCACTGCACTCCAGGCTGGACAACAGAGTGAAACTGTCTCAAAAAAAAAAAAAAAATTATATAAACTTACAATTAAATAGATTATATTGAAAAATGAAAGTAATAACACTAAAAATTCCTCACTTCTTAATTTACTATGTTCTCCCATTACCTATGCTCTTAAGATTATTATATCTGTTTGGTGAAAATTCTCTCCAGTGTCTGCTCCTGTGCCTGTCTTCCCCACTCTGTTCAGTGACCTCCCCTTGGGAGTCTGAGATTGACTTTGGTGGGAGTATTTACACCATGGAAATGGGCAAATGCTATACACCAGGGTTTCCTCCAAAGAACTAGTTATTAAACATTGACCAGCACCACTGATCACAACATTTGTGGTAGGAATTATAAGCCCTTTTAACACATGAAGCAACTGAGGCTTAGGAATGCTTAGTGATTTGCCCAAGGTCAATGGCTAGGCAGTGGTGGAGCCAGAATGTGATTCCAGGTCACGTCATTTCTACTGCGTGGATATACCTTCGTGATTGCTGAAGAAGGAAAAAATAAAACAGAAGCTCACTCCTTTCCAACCTACTCCCACCTCAGATGCTGCCTTGCGTCTGATTAGTAGTGCAGAAGGTTGTTGGAGTTGGTTCCAATAGAAGAGTGGTAAATCCTTGGCCTGGAAAGGAGGAAGAGTGAGACAAAAAGATGACAAGTTAAAGTTTTAAACAGATTGAAATCTCATTCCACTCACTGGAGCATTCAAAAGCTAGTGCTAAGTTGGCCAATTAAGAGCAATTTCATCTCTAGCGCCTATTTGAGAGTTATTTAAATAAGACTTTAAAATTAATCTTTCATTTATCCCAAGAATGAAACAACATTCTTACCCCCCACCCTCCCTCCACACACACACACCCACCAATGGAGCCACTCTTTTCAAAAGGATGAAGTGTGGTGTTAAGTTAACCTTATTCATCCCACACCTGAGCTTCTATTCTACCTGAACTGTGTGGACCTAGCGTTCAGTTGTTGCTTCTTTCAGTTCCATAAGTATTTTTAAGTAGATATTCAAAGTCCCTCTTGTGAATGAATCATGAACTCAGCAAACATCAGAAGAGCCTAAAACTCACCAGTTGGTAAATATCATTTGTGTAGTGTTTAAGAGGGCAGAGAACTTGGCTTGGGCGCCCTAGAGGGACATGACCCTTGCTCCTGGGAATCTTCTAATCCTGTTAGGGACTAAAAGGCAAGCATATGCAAAATGGTTGACAAAGTTAGAGAGGAAATGCAATTATTAAACAGATGTGGAGGACTATTCAACAGCTATTATTAGAAAGATGCAAACTAGCTGGGCGCGGTGGCTCACGCCCTGTCTCTTATACACATCTAGATGTGTATAAGAGACAGGTCGAGTGCAGTGGCTCACGCCTGTAATCCCAGCAGTTTGGGAGGTCAAGACGGGCAGATTACTTGAGGTCAGGAGTTTGAGACCAGCCTTGCCAACATGGCAAAACCCCCATCTCTACTAAAAATACAAAAAGGTAGCCTGGCATAGTGGCAGGCACCTACAGTCCCATCTACTCCAGAGGCTGAGGCAGGAAAATCACTTGAACCCAGGAAGTGGAGGTTGCAGTGAGCCAAGATCATGCCACTGCACTCCAGCCTGGGCGACAGAGAGAGACTCTATCTCAAAAATAAATAAATACATAAAAAGGGGAAGAGAGAGAGAGAGAGAGAGAGTGTCTGTGTTGAGACAGGGTCTCATTCTATCACCCAGGCTGGAGTGCAGTGGCACGATCATGGCTCCCTGCAGCCTCAACTTCCCAGGCTCAAGTGATCCTCCCATCTCAGTCTCCCAAGTAGCTAGGAATACAGGTGCACATCACCACATCCGGCTAATTTTTATATTTTTTTCAGAGATGAGGTTTTGCCATGTTGCCCAGGCTGTTCTCGAACTCCTGAGCTCAAGCAAGCCACCCGTCTCGGCCTCCCAAAGTCCTGGGATTATAGTTGTGAGCCACCACGCCCTGCCAAAAAGGGGAAATGTGGACATGATGCATAAAGGGAGGATGATATGAAGAAATCTAGGAAGAAGATGATCATCTACAAGCCAAGGAGAGAGGCCTAGAACAGATCTTTTCTTCACAGCCCTCAGAAGGAATCAACCCTGCCGTCACCTTCATTTCAGACTTCCAGCCTCCGGACCTATGAGACAATAAATTTCTGTTGTTTAAGCCACTCAGTTTGTAGTGCTTTGTTACCGCAGCCCTAGCAAATGAAGACACCATTTTACAGAGAAATAGCTTGGAAAAGTTAAGGGAGGCTGGGTGCGGCAG
>NW_012107585.1:1260127-1261931 GCF_000951045.1 Mandrillus leucophaeus
AGAGGCTGAGTCTCTGTTGTCCAAGCTGCTGTGCAGTGGTGCAATCATGGCTCACTGCAGCCTTGACCTCCTGGGCTCAAGTGATCCTCCTCCCTCAGCCTCCCAAGTAGCTGGGACGACGGGCATGCACCACCATGGCCTGCTAATTTTTGTTTTTTGTTTTTGTAGAGATAGGATTTCACCATGTTGCCCAGGCTGATCTTGAGGGCATGAGCTCAAGTGCTCCTCTGGCTTCAGCCTCTCAAAGTGCTGGAATTAAAGGAGTGAGCCATTGTGCCTGGCCTGTCTTGCTAGCAGGCATCTATCTGTCTCAGCATGCATACTGTGATGAAGTGGCTGGCATGTGGGAGAATCCATGCGGCCAGGAGCAAGGCACAAACTCCAGCCAACAGCCAATAGCCAGTGAGGATCTGAGGCCCTCAGTCCAACACCCTTCGAGGAGGTGAGTACTACCAACAACCACCCACTTTGGAAGTGGGTTCTTTCCCAGTGGAGCCTCAGATGAGACTTTGGGCCCAAGGGTAACAGCTTGATAGCAGCCTCATGAGAGACGGTGCTGGCCATTGGCAGGAGGCCCCGGTTCCATGCCACATGGACCTACCCATAACGCAGCTCGCGTGTCCTAACTACATAGTGGCTGACTTCCCTCCAAGTGACTGATCCAACAGAGAACAGGGATGAGAAGCCACAGCGTCATTGGTGACCCAGACTTGAATATCTCATTCCATCATTTTCACGATATGCTATTGATTCCACAGCTCAATCATTTTTTGTGTATGGGAAGGGTCTACAGAAGTATTCACAGAGGCGTGTGACTACGAGGAAGCAGGAGGCAGGGATCACTGGGGCCGTCTTGGAGACTGGTTGTTGTTAGTAATCATCAGTTACGCATTTAGCTGCATAGCATAGAAAATCCCACTTTTAGTGACGTAAGCTATATAAACCTTTGCTACTTATTTAACACATGGTCAAGGGGCATGTGATCTCAATATTGTCAGGGTTCACAATGTCATTAAGGACTCTAGGCTATTTTCACCTTTTTTCTCTGCCAATTTCAGGGTACTGACGTCTGTTCTCACGGTTGCAAGAAAGCTGCCTCAGCACCAGGCATCGCATCCTCACATAACAGTGTCAAATACAGGATGAGAGAAGAAGGAGGGGTGGGAGGAGCTATTCACATGGAATTCTTTCTCCCGTGGGAAAGAAAATCTTTCCAAGACTCCCCAGCACACATCCCTTTATATTTCATTAACAGGAACGAGGTCACAGGCCCATCCCTAGACCAATTACTGGCAAAGGGAGATGACATGGCCATTTTTGTTTTCAAACTTAGCTACAATCCATTTGCTGGGCCTGGACTGACTGTTGTCCGGAACAATATCAGGGGAATTTGTCATGGGTCATGGTTATTGGATGGGTGACCAAAAGTGTCTGCCATCATCATGGTGATTATCACAGGTCCCATTTATTGGACTCTTACTACCTACCAGGCCTTGGACTAAGCAGTTCACATGCATCATCTCACTCAATCTTCACAGTTACCCAAGGAGATAGATCTACGATGGACCCATTTGTTATGGGTTGCCTTCTGTCCTCCCTCCTCCAAATTCATATGTTGAAGTCTTAACTCCCAGTACCTCAGAATGTGGCTTTTGGAAATAAGGTAACTGCAGATGGGATTAGTTAAGAGGAGATCATTAGGGTGGACCCCTAATCCAATATGACCAATGTCTTTATAAAAAGGGGAAATAGGTCGAGTGCAGTGGCTCACGCCTGTAATCCCAGCAGTTTGGGAGGTCAAGAC
>NW_012107585.1:1263106-1268002 GCF_000951045.1 Mandrillus leucophaeus
AAAAAAAAAAAAAAAAGAAAAAGAAAAGTTAAGGAAATTTCCCAAGTCAGCTAGCAATGACTCCAATCCAGCTCTCTCTAACCTCAAAGGCCATGCTTTTAGCCACAACTCTAAAATGATTTGTGTCTTGTAGGCAATGGGGAGCTATAGAAAGTTTGAGCGAGAGAGTAAGCCCATTGGAACCATGTTTTGGGAGGTGCGTCATCATTTTAGAGGTCAAGAAGTTCCTTTTCATGTCTAACATCAATCTCTGTCATGCTAGGCTGGCTGCCTGTCATCTGGTTTCTAGGAGACTGGCAGAACCCCTCCTCGAGGCCTCCTCATAAAACCCTCATGCAGACAAGAAGTAGGTAATTAAGTCCATCTTAGCCATCTCCTCCCAACTCCTTTATTCTTCCTCGTGAGGATCTGTGGTCTCGGTCTTTGATCTTCCTTTGCTCTGTCCTGAAGTTTCCCCAGCCATGGAAGGAGTCTTGAGCAGAGTGTGAGAATGGCCAGGTGGCGGAAGTGTCTGAGAAGATCCTGCTTTGATCCAGAAGCAGGGGGATAAGGAAGGAGCACTGGGTTGAAGTCAGGTGTCCTGGGACCCAGCACTGGCCCTCCCACATCAAGCCCTGGACCCCTGTCCACCTAGCAAAGGTCACATGATGTCCTGGAACCCTGTACCCCTGTACCCCTGTCCTGTCCTGTACCCCTGTCCTGTCCTGGGCCCCTGTCCACCCAGCAAAGGTCACACGATGCTGTCTCTAAGCTTCCTTTTGTGGTTCTGATATCCAAAGTCACTTAATAGCGTGGAGCTTCCACTTCTCCTCTTTAAAAGGTTAAAAATGTATATCAGGCTGACTGGGCTCAGTGGCTCACATCTATAGTCTCAGCTACTGGGGAGGCTGAGGTGGGAGGATCACTTGAGCCCAGGAGGCGGAGGTTGCAGTAAGCCAAGATCGCACCACTGCACTCCATCCTGGGTGACAGCGAGCCCCTGTCTCAAAAACGGTATATGTATATAAGGGCCTGCATTTCTGGTTAGGGAGAGAAAGAGAATGAATAAGAAGCTGGTTCTTGTATCTTGAGTCATTACAAACTCCTCTCTCTCCCCCTGCCTGAGGCGTCCTCCTTCTTCGTTCTCTATTCAGTTTGCAAGGCTGTTATTCCTGCCAAATGAGTCATTGATGTGGGAAAGTTAATTTATTTTGGCAGACATCACCATTGCTCCGAGAAATAGAGACTTTGCACCTACTGTCGCAGAAGACGCAAATTATCGTGGTGATTCATTCATTCCTCCCTGCATTCATTCATTCCCAGAATACGTGATTCTTTCTGTAACATACACAAATGGGCAACCCTACCTGTTGTTTTCTGTCTCAGAGAGTAGATGTGAGAATTAAATGAGGTAATATGTAAAAATGCTTATATAATAATAATAATAGCTAATCCTGATGGAGCACGTATTATGTGTCAAGCTGCGTGGTAAGCCTTTACCCGCTTTATTTATTGTCTTTGATCCTAACACTGCTCTACAGGGCAGGGATAATGAGTACTTTATTTTAGAGATTCAGAGACTGAAGCCAGGGGAGGTCAAGGTGACCTGGCCACAAGTCATTACGCAGTGTGTAAGTGGCAGAGGGAAGCCAGCCCTGAGTCTGGACTTGAAAACATTATATCATGACCCATATTTATAAGGTATTGATCACAAGGCAGGCATTGGACTTAGAACTTGCTTCTCTCCCATCTTACTCACTTGTCACATAAAGCACCTGTGACGTAAGTGCTGTGATTAGCATCTCTGTTTTCCAGCTGAGCAAACTGAGGTTTGAGAAGTGAGGCAAGTTGCCCAAGGAGTCTCAATTACTGCCCAGCAGTGGGTGGAGGGACAGGAGTCTGGGGTCAGAGGACACTCTGTTTTCACTGTGAGCAGAGAGAGCAGAGAGCTGGCACTTGGGACACGGGTGTACTATTTTTGTTAGCCACACTTACCATCAGCACCATGATCACTCCATCCAGGGCACACACATGGTCCCAGGCAATAGACCTTGTGACAGAGACAATGCTGTGGGTTCACCAAATCTTACGTCTTCATGCTCTGAGACACACAAAGGGGCCCCGGCAACTGCTGGGCACTGACTAATGGAATGTGGGTGTAAGTGATGAAGGTCACCTCCAGGCTGAGCCTTAAAAAAACCAAATCCTGTGATCCTATATCTGCTGGCCAGACACAGCAGAAAGTCCCTTGGAAGATCCTGAGATCTTGAAGGACAATGAAACTATCAAACGGAGGATGCCTGGATCCCTGAGTGACTGCATGGAGCAAAGCTCTTCCCAACCTCCAGATAGAATTGTATTGGACTGTGGTTTGGATCTCAACCTTTACTGGGGTACCCACCGAGATGGGATTGTTTTTACAGCAGTTAGCTACCTTTACTCATACAGATGTTTTAAGACTTGTAGTGGTACAATCCTAGCTCACTGCAGCCTTGAACTCTCAGGCTCAAGTAATCCTTCCACCTTAGCCTCCTGAGTAGCTGGGACTACAGGTGCCAGCTATAAGAAGTGTTTTTTTTTTTTTTTACATAATGATATTTTGGTCTCGAGTTGCCTTGGGAAAGGGCTTGACTCCACCAGAACTCAAGCTTCATGAAGGTCTATTCCCTTGCTTTGGCTGCAGGGCCTGGCACACCATAGGTCCTCAGTAAATATTTGTGGAAGTGACTGAATGAACCTCCCATCTCAGAGGTCCTTGGCCAACAAGGATGCTTCCTGGATGATGATGGGAAGAAGGTCTTATTCACGTGACTCAGTCCTTCATCCTCTCCCAACTCACTCCAGCTCACCTTGCATGTCTCTAGTATAGTTCTGGGAGGACAATCCTAGCAGTAACATCAGGAACCTGCCCGTCAAACAGATGCCACTCTACAAATATCACGCTGACTTCATATCATCCCAATTGGCTGTAAAATCCAGGAAAAGCCAGGCAGAGTGGGCTCCGAGCTGCTCACACCACATTTAGGTGTTTACAGAAAACCAATGCACAAGGATTTGCTCGAAAGCTAAATTTCCTCTTAGCCAAAGCCCAGAAATACCTTTTAAACCCTGAGCAAATAAGCCAGAGAAGAAGGCATTTTCCCTGTGACTGAGCCTTCAGAGCCTGGAGATCTTCAACTTTTCAAAGAATCAAGCTTGCTGCAAAAGGCAGACTTCATGGGGATGGGACTCTCTCACTGGCCACAACAGAGAGACTTTGCAGATTTGCCCTTTGGCCCCAGACCAGATGGCAAAAACAGCCACAAGCCCCAGGCCTGACTTCAGACTGCAAATAGAAACAGCCCTGGAACGCACGTCTAGGTCCACTCAGAGACAGAACGCTGGCTCAAAATAAAATAAAAATGAGCAATTGTTTTAAAAAAACTAACCAACCAAACAAAACCCTCTCCTGGTGGAGTGCTGAGCTGAGCGTGATGTACTCTGAATACAAATTTGCTATAACCAGCACTGACATTGACAATACTGGCTGTCATTTATTGAGCACTTACTATGTGCCAGGTGATGGCTTTATACAGGAACCCCATGGAATCCTTAAACAACAACCTTCTGAGACTGGCATTTAATTATTTCTCTTTTATAGATGCAGAAATGGAGGTGAAGAGAGGCTAAGAAACAAGTTCGGAGCCGGGCACAGTGGCTCACGCCTGTAATCTCAGCATTTTGGGAGGCTGAAGTGGGTGGATCACTTCAGGTCAGGAGTTTGAGACCAGCCTGGTCAACACGGTGAAACTCTGTCTCTACTAAAAATACAAAACTTAGGTGGACATGGTGGTGCGTGCCTGTAGTCCCAGCTACTAGGGAGGCTGAGGCAGGAGAATTGCTTGAACTCAGGAGGTAGAGGCTGCAGTGAGCCGAGATGGAGCCACTGCACTCCAGCCTGGGCAACAGAGCAAGACTCTGTTTCAAAAAAAAAGAAACAAGTTCAGTAGTCCCAGCTAACTTGGGAGGTTGAGGCAGGAGGATCCCTTGAGCTCAGGAGTTTGAGGCTGCAGTGAGTCCTGATTGCATCACCGCACCCTAGCCTGTGCGACAGAGCTAGACTCTGTCTCTAAAAAAATAAAAATAAATAAATACATAAAATTAAAATTTAAAAAATTGTTTTAGAAAAGTAACAAGTTTAGTTTCACACAGTTAGCAAGTGGCTGAGTCTGGATTCTAACCCAGCATGTCTGGGATTAAGCAGGTCTCAGTTCAAAGCCCAGCTCATCTGGCTCTATGACCTTGGGCAAGTTACTTAGCTTCTCTGAGCAACAGTTTCCTCATCTGAAGACAAGAATAGTAACAGTACCTATTTTGTGAAGATGATGTATGCAAAAGTACTGAGAATGTTCTTTTTCTCTCATTGCATTTGTGCATTGTTTTATGTAGAATGCATTATTCATGCTTCTGGCAGGTGGAAGCAGAGCCCTGCTGCCCGTGTCTGGGTGGGCGAGAGACTGGGGAAACACGGCCAGGAAGCAGCCCGGCAGATGGGGGCTGAGCGCACTGGCAGGGGCAGGAGGAGGTAAGTAGGCAGCTGGAGAAGAGCTAAGGGGCCCTCATGGGATTAGCCATGAGATTCCTAAATCCATAAGCAAAAATTGTGAAAATGGGGTCAGGAGCAGTGGCTCATGCCTGTAATCCCAGCACTTTGGGAAGCTGAGGCAGACAGATCACTTGAGCTCAGGAGTTTGAGACCAGACTGGCCAACATGGTGACACCCCATCTCTACTCAAAATACAAAAATGATCTGGGTCTAGTGGTGCATGCCTGCAATCCCAGCTACTCAGGAGGCTGAGGCACAGGAATTGCTTGATCCCTGGAGGTGGAGGCTGCAGTGAGCCGAGATCGCGCCACAGCACTCCAGCCTGAGCGACA